>NC_051161.1:70366454-70636454 GCF_013339745.2 Dermacentor silvarum
AAAAACACTTCCTTTACAAATTTCAGTCTTGCTAAAATGCAGTGAGTGAGAGTATTCTTAATTTTCCAATGGCAACATTTAAAAAAATTTAAGTATGCAATGGAAAATCAAACACAGAACAAAGATGCGCAAACTCGCCAAGTACTTGCACGACAATTGAAGAGAAAGATGCACAACATTGCTGGCCAGAAAATGCATTTCAATCCCAAAACTCTTGTACTTATATGCCGTATGTTACCAGATGAGCTGCTAAGCATGAGGCTGGTAAAGTAATTTGTGCAAGAAAATGTTTTTCAAAAAAAATCCATACTATAAGACGGCAGCTCGTTGATAAAGTACTACGTAGCATGTGGATGCTCTTGTCTGAGAGCACGGTATATTTAGAAATGTGCTGTATACTTTCATGTAAAGCCGCACGCCTGGTTTGGTTATAATATTTCACATAGGTATTCATGTATGGGCTGCACCCCCCTTTTAATAAATGCGCATCTTGCCGTGGTTGTCCAGCACTATCTCCGCCCGGTGTCAACGCGGTACAGTGGCGTATCATAGCTCCTATTCGGTTTGATCCAAAGCTAATAGTATTTTGGCAGAAAGCTCGACTTCACTGTTTATGTCCTCATGAAAGTAATTTCCTGGCGCTGTCGGGATCGTGCCATCGTGCTTTCTCAAGCATTGTATTTCGTACGCAGCTATTGCCACAGCGAACTGACGCATTTCTCAACTGTTGTGGTATTCTTGTTGGCTATGGTACAATTTTTTTCATAGGACATCACTTCATAGTTTGTTCATTTCATACAGGTACATATTCTAATGATCTGATCTGGGAAGTGGGGATTATTGCTTGTAAAACAATAATCTTTTCCGTTTCATTGTTTTCACGCATATGCAGTGATTCGAACTACCTTCCGTGAACTTTTGCCACAATTTAAGATGTTTCGTTGCTTCATTTTGCCATTGGCATGTAATAGACTGATGAAGTAGCATTAATTTCACATTCTCTTGTTCTTTTGAATGTTATCTAAACTTGAAGCTTTCTTGTAAGCTTAAATGCCTGACACTTATTTTCATAACAGCACAAAAAAAGCATTGAGAAAGACAGAAATGAGAGGAGCATGGCGCCGATGGTCAACAGGCAAACATATTTATGATGCTGCCCCTTTTTATAGCTGACACGCTCATTCATGGCACATGTTCGTAGCCAAATACAAAGGAGCAATGCAAGGAAGCAAAGAAAGAAAAAATGTCCACAGTTTTGCCCTAAGGGCAAAGCAATGAATGCGATAGCAACACAGCAATGTCATACGAAGTAAGGTGAGCGGCTTTGGTAGCAATATGAATTGTAGTAAACATGAGCTGATTAAGTAAGCAGGTGTGCTGCGGCGTAAGTAGACCGACATGAAGAGAGACTGGATGACCACGCGAAGGCGCGTGTGAAACGGTGGTGTTGATGAGAAGCCCTTCTCGTGGGCAGCGCGTGCGAAGGGACACACCTGTACCTCTGCACTGCCGATCCGGGCAGCATTGCATGTGTAGCGTGCGTTGTAAAATGTGGCCCGACTATTACTAGCTAAATGAACAAGCGTGGTGTGAGCGCGCACAAACAAACATGAATAGATCACAATGAATGACCAACGTACTTCCAACCTCGAGACGCTCATTTCAAACCTCACGCAGTCCCTTGACAATCTGAAGTCCACCATAAACAAAGCATTTAATGACGCCCCAGCCCCTATAGAAGACAAGAATCACCCCTTCAAGCGCACCCATCCCGTACCCGCTTCGTCAGTAGGCCTGGCCCGCAAAATTAAGCCCGCCGCCCTTCTCACTCCACCTAATCCTTCCAATAACAAGCATCATGGCGATCATAATAATTCAGTAGAACTTCCAGTAGCCTCTCCACAAAGCGCACTCCGCTTACAGCCATGGCTCCTTACGCAAACCACACTACCTCACTTTATCCTACTACAAGAAACAAGGCATACCAAAAACATCCCAGGCTACCGAGCTCTGCACGCCGACCCCGCCGCGCCGCTGTCTTCCGTTTATATTCGCCGATATCTCTTATGAAGTGGACTTCCACTGGGCTTCCACGCCGGGAACGCGTGGCACTCCGCCGTCTACCCACCAGCACGGCAGTCACGCCTGCGTTCAAAGCCCAATACATTGACAAGTCGCTTGACCCTACCGGCGGAACTTGCACCACGGGTGCGCCAGCCACAGCACACCACTTGCTATGGACATGTCCTGGCCTGTCATCACTGCGAAGAATCTGCCTTGCTGGGCTGCAGAGCTCAGTCGCCACTCTCAATGACTGGATCCTTCCTGGAGGGACCCCTCAACACCGCAAAGCTATATATGACAGCTTGCTCACCTACGTTATAAGAAGCGAAACCATTAACTTAATGTAGGCACCTCACCGGAAAAACCACTGGGGTTGCCTTTTCATACAAGTACAATTTTCTATTTTTTTATGATTGAATAAACGTATTTCTCTCTCTCTTATGAAGTGGAAGATGTTCCATCCACTTTACTTCCATGTGTAACAGCCATTTCTTATTTCCCAGAGCCCCTGAACCCACCTCTCACACTTCTGAATGTCTACAATCCCCTCAAATTCTACCACAATTCTCTCTCCTCTCTTTCATTTTCTTCGATCCTTTCCAAAACACCGTGACATTATTCTTGGCGGAGACTTCAATGCCCCAAATACCCTATGGGGTTACCCAAACACTCTGCGCCCTGGCCGCCTTCTTCACGCCCACACTATGCAGCACTTATAAACACTCATCAATACACCTGACACACCCACACGAGACGGAAACGCAAAACAACGTCATACAACGTCTCACCTCACCTTTCACCATGGCCACAATCCTCCAGAAACTATGCAAGTCCTTCCGGACACCCTCCTATCCGACCATCACATAATTGAAATTAAACTGACCCTCACTCACAAACCCAAAAAACGCATCACCCGGACCAACTGGGACCTCTTTCGTCGCCTGCGAGTCTAGGAGTCAACTCCCAACTATGATGTGTGGGTGGACTCGCTACGGCGCAGGCCACCACCAATACAGAAGCTAACCCTCCGACGGACCATGCTGACCCACACCTCATGCGTCTCTGGAGTCGCCGTAAACGTCTTCTTAGTCGCATCCGTACCCAACCTAACAACATCCAGCTTAGACACACATTAGACACACTCAACACTGACATATTATTCACTGCTCCATCCTTGAGACAACAAATTGGAATCGCATATGCGATTCTATCAACTCTTCCCTCCACACTAAATCAGCCTGGTTGATCCTCCGGTCCCTCCTTGGCCCTCAACCTGCTCCTCTTCCCACAATCCAAAAGCATCTCTCCGAGCATGGTTCTACTTCCCTCCTTCAACAGGTCACGGATATGTACATCCCTCCCCCACTTTCTTCCCTGTACCCTGAGTACACGGGGCCTCCCAATAGCGGTTTGGACCACCCCTTCACTCTGCCGGACCTAGAACGAGTGTTGGCTCAAAACAAGACTGGTACCATTCCGGATGCGGACCACATCACTTACTCTCTATTGAAGAACATGCCTGATTCCCATAAAGAATTTCTTTTACACAAAATAAATGAACACTGTACCAATGGCACTCTTCCCGATGAATGGACCTCTTTCATCATTACTCTAGTACCAAAGCCCGGCAAGCCCGGCAAGCCCGCCACACTCTCCAACCTGCGACCCATTTCACTCACTTCCTGTGTCGGGAAAACCATGGAACGCATGGTACTCGCACGTCTTACGGATCTTCTCGACAATACTCACTTCCTTCCGCACAATCAGATTGGTTTCCGCCCCCACATGTCTACTCAAGACCTCTTTCTCCTTCTCCAGGAAAATTTCTTTCAACCTTCGAGGTGTCAAGTTCACGCACTTGTCACTGTGGACGTGCGCAAGGCCTTCGATACCCTACTTCATGACGCTATCCTCTCCCCCCTACAAGACACCGGCTGTGGATCCCGTCTCTACTGTTATGTTTCTTCTTTTCTCCGTTCGCGACAAGCTCGGTTCCGACTCGCGACCACGTTGTCTCCACCCATCGCGCTCACCCACGGAACACCTCAAGGTGCAGTGCTCTTGCCATGCAACCTTCTTTAATCTTGGGCTAGCCCCTCTCGCAAAATCCTATCCTTGTCTGAGATTCCGCACCTAGAGTCAATTCTCTATGCTCATTATATAACCCTTTGGTGTACTCACGGCTCACCGGGGAAGGTGGAATTCACATTACAATCCGGCCTCAACCTCATTTCCGAATTCCTTTCCCGCTCTGGTATGCAAGCGGCTCCAGAGAAATCTGAGCTGCGGCTCCTTTCCGCTACTAAGTACCAACAGTCTGTAAACCCCCTCCTTAATCTCACTCTCGCCGGTACTCCCATCCCCCGCACGCCATCCTGCCGGGTTTTAGGCTTTCCCCTCCAAGACCACTCTTTCACCCGCGCAATACAGTCCACGATCACCACATGCCACCAAGTAACTCACTTAGTCCAACGAGTGGTCAAGCGGCGCGGCGGCCTCGACGAATGCAGAGCCAATCAACTTGTAACAGCTTTTGCCTTGAGCAAAATCCTTTATTCCCTGCCATACTGCACACTTACGCAGACGCAAATGCATCGCATTCAGTCGGCATTAAACAGTCTCTATAAAGCTTCCCTACATCTTCCGACACACGCATCCACAACCAAACTATACGCAACCGGCCTATTTCTTCCCCTTGCAGAGCTCTTGCGCCTCCATAGGGAACGACAACTTTCTACTTCTTCTCTATCCCTTGAATTGGCCGCGATCGTTCATGCAACGCATGAACTAACCTTTGTCTCTCCCTCTCCTCGCTATCATTTGCTCGGACTCCATGACGGCAATCCGGGCTCTTCGCGACAACAGACTTCCCGATAATCTTCATGACGACCTTTCTGACGCTCTCTCCCTTCTCTCCCCTGCTTTGGTCACTGTGGTGTGGGTGCCAGGTCATGCGGGGATTATAGGCAATCATTTCGCTCATAAGCTTGCCCGCGAGATTAATAGCCGGGCGCCGACGATCCCCTGGCCTTGCCCGCCCATAGCGGACGAGGCACACTTTTATAAGAAAACTCTGAAGCAGCACTACAAACACCTCCGGCACTCATTGCAGACGCTTCCGCCACCACACCCTCGTCTCTCCACTGCCCAAGTACGCACCCTCAGGGCCATCCAGCTCAACACATTGATCCCTCCAGCACGCCTATACCTTTATCGTTACCGCTCAGACCCCTCGTGTCCCAACTGCCCCTCTACGTACGCAAATGTGGAGCACATCCTTTTCTCTTGCCCCGCAGCCCTACAACCACCTCACTACCCTCACCCCACTGGCGGGTGTGGTTGGCGTCGGCGGCCTTCGCCGACCAGCTGGCCATGGTCCTCCTGGCGGAGGAATATCTATAGGTCTTAGTCTGACCTGGAATAAAGTCTTTTCTCTCTCTCTACCTTGTGTATTAGACACCTCTTCTTTTACTTTTTTTAACAGAAAGTATTTCAGTTTATTCCTTCATTTCATTTACTCCTCTTTCGTGGGATAAGAGCACAAGTTGTAAGCCTTGCACAGCTTCAAGGGAACACAGGAAGCGTTCAGTGGGCATAGAGCTACTCTGTAATAGCATAATCAGTTCTTCCCATGGTCATTGAAGATTTCTTAAATGCTCATCAAGCGCGTATTCGGTTGGATAATGCAAATGTAAGCTGAACAAGTCACGAGTACATGACTGATGTTGACAGCCATGCTAGTTGGAGTGCATAATACTTCGTAACGTATTGGACGAAAACATAGGCGTCACTGCTCTCTAGCCTACTGAGAACACCCCTTGCATTGTTTCTCACCTTACTGTGCACTCAATCTTAAGTATAGAAATTTATTATGTAAAAAATTTTATTTCGCCTTATAAAGCTTTTGCCTGCAGAAGCCATCAATCTAAGGGGTTTTTCTTTTTCCTCGATTATATGTTCACATCCACCAATCGCTCAACAAGAGTTTCACGCTGATACTCTCACACTTCTTTCCACTAAACACATCCCTGCTTCCACCGGTTATCTAGCGTACGCATTGCATGTCCTGCCCAGCTTCATGTTTTCCGCCTAATGTCAACTAGAATCTCGGCTATTCCTGTTTGTTCTCTGATCCACACCGCTCTTTTCCTGTCTCTTAACGTTAAGCCTACCATTTTTCGTTCCATCGCTCTTTGTGCGGTCCTTAACTTGTCCTCGAGCTTCTTCGTTAACCTCCAAGTTTCTGCCCGGTAGAGTGTAATGATTGCACACTTTTCTTTTCAACGACACTGGTAGTTCCCAGTCAGGATTTGGCGACGCCTGCCGTATGCACTCCTACCCAATTTTATTCTTCTGTAAATTTAATTCTCATGATCAGGGTCCCCTGTGAGTAATTGTCCTAGATAAACATACTCCTTTACAGACTCTAGAGGCTGATTGGCGATCCTGAATTATTCTTCCCTTGTCAGGCTATTTAACATTATCTTTGTCTTCTGCATATTCCTCTTCAACTCCACTCTTACACTTTCTCGGTTAAGGTCCTCAATCATTTGCTGTAATTCGTGACCATTGTTTCTTAATAGGACAATGAGATCTGCCAACCGAAGGTGGCTGAGAAATTCGCCGTTGATCCTCACTCCTAAGCCTTCGCAGTCTTCCCAAAACAAAGTAAATTAGTGGCTTTTGAATAAAACTGTGAGCCCTTCCACTCGGGTGGAGATGAAAGACCAGCGAAGCTGTACTATGGTGGGAATTATGCATTTCCAATTATGACTATTAAGATGTACGGGTGTAATTGGTTGTTTGAACTATCAAAGAATGAGAAATATAAATGATACAGTGATTTTCATTTATTTAGTGACTACAGGGATCATGGCCTTATAGTCGCTACGGTACACCGCCAAGGATGTCCGGCAAAGGTTGGCACGTTCTTCCTAAACAGGTCACCAAGGCCGTGCGCGTTCGCTGCAACCGCGGGCAAAACGACGCCGCCATCGACAACAGTTGTGCGCGTTGTTTGTGTGACCGCACACAACCGCTGTCAAAACGCTGGCTCCGTGACAGAACGGCTAAACGCCGTTTTCGACACTGTTAGGGGAGAGGCGGGCAAGAGCCCAGAGAGAGTCCGCGGCACAGGCGGCAGAGGCCGGCAAGGCTGCGCGCATGCGCGGCAGTAGGAGAGCGGGCACGCACACTCACAATCTAGGGTGCCTAGCTGGCTGCCCTCTTTGGC
This sequence comes from Dermacentor silvarum, assembly GCF_013339745.2. NCBI lineage: Eukaryota > Metazoa > Arthropoda > Arachnida > Ixodida > Ixodidae > Dermacentor > Dermacentor silvarum. The sequence goes on from NC_051161.1 coordinate 70,373,752, forward strand.
GCTGAGCCGTGCTCCCTCAAGGGCTGCAGAAGATAGCGCCAACCTTTCCCTTTCCCTCAAGAACCACTTATCATCATCAGCTGGCTGCCCTCCTTGCCCACCGCTCCCCTTCCGCAGGGAAGTCGCGTTTGCTCTCCGCCGTGCGTTCCCTCCCCGTGAAAGCGCGCGTCCCTCGCCCTCGCTTGCTTTCACTAGCACATAAGTCGCGTTTGCTCTACGTCGTGTGTTCGCTCCCTGTGAAAGCGCGCGTCCCTCGCCCGCTTTCACTCTCACATACCGCATACGCCCAATTAGAGTTCTTATTGCGACAGCAATTATATGGACACTCAAAAGCAGGTTTCTGCCGTCGGCGTCGCCGTCGCCGTCACCGTGAGGTTCCGTATGACGTCATTTGGAGAAGAAATCGTCGCCGCGCGCCGAACGCTGTATGTGCGAGTGAAAGGGCGCGAGGGGCGCGTCTTTCACGGGGAGTGAACGCACGGCGGAGACAAACGCGCGTTCTGCGCCGTGCTCGCTTAAGGGCTGCAGAAGTAGGCGTCTCTGTTCTCCTTCACAATCACCATGTATGTAGAGCAAACGCGCCTTCTTCCGACGAGCGAGAGGCCGTGGGGGAGGGGGAGGGAAGGGAGGCGACGTTTAGCTGCGGCACGCACTGCCTATTTATATCAGAGGCTCCGGCAACAGTCACCAACGCCGCACGCATTTTGAGCGAACGCGGGCAAAACGCCGATGGCGTCGACAACAGTTCTGTGTGTTGCCGATGCTGCTGCATGTCCAAGTTTATACAGCTGATAAAGCTAATATCTTTACTCCGTATAGCTCTCTACAAGTTTGCTATCGCAATTGATGCTTCGCCTTTCAGGTGAAACTGCGACAACTTTTTTTTCTATTGCCGGACGCGGCCATCGAAAAGTGATCCCTTAACAGCTTCGCTGTAAATCTTTGGTACACTTCGGTCTGGGTGGGCATCGAACCGGGGCCTCCGCGGCGCGACACGAGCACGCTTCCCTGATGCCACAGCAGCTCCACGGTTCTGCCTAGAAACATTCTAGTGCACTCTAGTTCTGCCTTACTAATGGCATATTCTAGTGGTCGTTTCAGAGCGATCTCGCTGTGCTACAAAACTGGCGAAAAACAACTTTAAAGCTGTATTACGACAATAACCGCGTATGGAAGTGATGATCCTGCTTCGTTATCATCAGAGGAACCCGTTTATGCAAAAGGTAACGCTTACTAACTCTTTTACATCACCTTTGTGGAGCTACCAGAGTGCTCTAACATGGCCACCCGAATATGCCATAAATGTGTGCATAATGCGTTCGCGATTACACACGTCACGTGTTGACCGAGAGGCGCTCGTGCCACTGCTCGCGCGCTCGTCGTCGTCTTCCTCCACAGCTGGCTACGATGCCGCTGAAAATGCCCGCGTTCCCATACTGCCCCTCGCGGTCGTGCCACTGCTCGCGCGTCCGTCGTCGTCTTCTTTCACAGCTGGCCGGCTTTCGCTTTCGCGTTTTGCAAACGTCTGACACTTGCTTACTTTTATTCAGAGAAACTTGACTGAGTATATATTCAGATAAGCGCGACGCACGGACATCGCAGCGGTGGTACTAGATGTCGAAGCCTATCCAAAGGGTAGCGTGAGAGAAGAGCACGACTGCATACACGTCTCATGCATGAAACGTTTCGGCGAGGGCAATACGTTGTATCGCTACTTTGCCTTTTAAGGCGAAAGCCCTATATGCCACGTGGTGAGGTCTCCATTTCAAGGCCGCTTCAAAACAGCGTCGTGGACACGAAATGGTCCTCTTAGGATAAGAGGCGATAATGCACACAAAACCGTGATTAAGGCTGCAAGAATGATTAAGCAAGTGAACTTAAATGATAATGGGTATGCAGAGAGGTGAATGAGGTGAATTACGAGTGCATTGGGGGTGAATTAAAGGAGTTTAGTTCGGTGATAGGAGTCAAACGACAAGTAATGATGAGATAGAGTGAGCTAACATAATTAAGAGTAAATGAGGGTGAATTAAGCGTCAATGAAGGAGAATCAAGTGGTGATAGGTTGGATCAAGAGCGACAAAAATTGGAAATTTGGAGTAATAGAGCGAACAAAGTGTGATGGAAGTAAAACCGAGATGTTAGAGTGAATGAAGGTGAAACAAGCAGTGGTAGGGTGAATCAAGAGTGAAACAAGTGCTAATTAATTGTGGATCGAGGGGTTATGGAGGGGGGGAATGACATGCAAAAAATATATGTAAGATTTCTTGGTCCAATTGTGATAGTGACTAAGCAAAAAATTGCCAAATCATGGTTCGCGTTTGGTGAATCATAGGAAGGGTGACTTGCAAAATTACATGACTTGCAAAAATGGCTGTATATTGTGGTTTCACAGTGTCGATGACTCGGGGAAGAAAAGAGGGTCATCGTGTCATTGAGCCAGCGGCGCTCGACTTTCGCCTTCAAGCCGTCTTAAGGGCAAACTACACGTACGCGTGCCGGCGCGCGATATCTTGCGCCAACGCGCCTCACGCATGCGCAGATAGTGCAGGACAGATCGCACGCGTCGAAGCATGGCTGGAGCACAGTTCTCTAATGTTTACGCACGCTAAGAAATAGCGTTGTTCAACATGGTGGCACCCTTGGCACCCGGTTCAGCGTGAATTCTCGTGGTGGCTAAGTTCTCACTCGCGTTGATCGCCAGTAACTACTGAAATGAGCTTTCACTTTCCCTAAACTAACCTGAAACGTTAGTTATGAGCGCATAGCTCGTCCAATTTCTGAGATCGTTCAGCGATTCCCGTAGGCCTAACGAGACGCGTTCGCATAGCAACAGCCGGATGGTTGCTAATGGATTGGCTTGGCTTGGGTTTGTTTGACACGAGTCACCGCTTTTTTGAAAATGATCCCCGACAACCACAACTGGTCGGTGGTGCCGTATTTGCGAGTCTGCTCACCTTTTACCATGTCAATGGGCGCGCACATGCGGCGAGGCTGCCGCAGCTCGAACGATGAAGTTTAGCCACATACGCACTCCCTGTCGCGTCGGATAGACCTACGATTCAAGCCTCACGTGATCGCTGCCGCAGTCATTGCTTCACCTTTCACGCAAAAGTGTGTGTAATATAAGACTCTGCTTAAGACATTGTATTTGTGAATGTCTAACGAAGCTGGCACTGCTCATTGGAATACACTGACTGCATTACCAATCCTCAGCCATCAAAGTTGTCTACTCAGCAAGAGAGAGAGAGAAAAAAGGTAAAGCAAAGACAGGGAGATCTGCTCTGCAAGATTTCTACTCTGTCAATATCCATAAAATGTAGGTCATTGTGCTTTTAATGCGTCAGCACTCTTTGGGTCTTCACGCAATTTCTGGAGGATATCTATCTATCTATCTATCTATCTATCTAGATATCTATCTATATATATCCATCTACCTATGTTTGTACCTAACCGTTTTCCCGAATACCTGGGTAACTGGGTAGTCCGTCGTCGAATGGTTAGCGCATCGGGCTGCTCTGCTGAGGTAGCAGGTGTCAAGACCAACCATTGGACCAGCTTGTGGCGGTGAGTATCAGCCAACGTGTGTATACGTGCTGCTCTTCAACCGACCTCTTTCACGCCGACATGGGTCACTGTAGACGCGGCACTGGGTGGGTACCACTGTTCGAAGAAACACTTTTGACGCCGACTTCTAGGTGTGTACCTCTCGGTCTGCGCTAGTCTTCAAAGAACCTCTTTGACGCCAACTTGGATTTCTAGGTAAGTACCACTGGGAATGTGCCGCTCTACAATGACGAAAAGGATCCCATAAGCTTATCCGATGCTGAGCGGAATCGAACCCGCGTCACAAGGGATCGTCAAGGACAGCAACCTGGTGCATTAGCACGCTTTGCCGCAAATGCACTGGGTGTGTGCCGCTTTCCATGAACGCCCTTCACGCCGACGCGTTAGTGAGTTGCGCCATGAATGCACTTAGTATGTGCCCGTCTTCCATGAACTTCAAGACAACTTGGGAGAATGAGTGTGCGGCAAGGGAGGGAACAATTCTCGGCCTTCGCAGGCACCGGCTCGCCACGCTTCTCGTCTCGACGGCCACGCACGTACTTCTCAGCAGTGACACTAGATGGCGCACAGTGTCCAGAAAGGAGCGCGATAGAGGAGCTCGGTTGCCGCATGACGCGCTTGTGAGCGTTCGCACGCACCGGTGTGCCTTGCCTTTCGGAGGCCACACACAGGCTTCGCGGCGGCGGCGATAGATGACACCGAGTGTTCTTAGGGAACCGCGAAAGAGTAATCCCGCTGCAGTACACGTATCATACATATCTCGTTTTGACGGTGGTAATACGTTGTCCCGATACCTATCAAATGCCAAATGCATTACCGTCGGCAGTCATCGTGAGACGGGTTTCGCCGCTTTGTTTATATTTGTCGTTTATAAGTGCAAGTAGAATGAGACGTAAGACATATTTTCGATGCTGGAGACACTGTTTGCAGAGTTCTAACTCTGTAACATCATTCTGAAAATTCTTTACTATACTCGACGTCCTTTCTGAAAGTTAAGATGTAACCACAGTAGAACGTGTACATGCACAATACAAAGCAAATAAAATAAATCGTTTCCCTCGCGTATCAGTTCCAAAGCGGCCGTGGAACAACACAAACAAACTCGAATACTTATTGGGCATTATATCACTCAAAAGCACAAAGGAAACTGCCTAAAAACGCACATTTGCGTAATCAGAACAGTACTGCTAAGTCATAGCCTACCTGTGTTGAAAGCGGGCATTTGCTACGCACGAAAATTATTGTTTCTTCAGCAGGATCTAGTTTAATGCTAGAAAGAACAATTGATCTTGATACTCTTCTCAGTGCTAGTGGCCTGGAAACAAGGTTGACATATGATTTCATTCACTGAGGTTAAGAACCGCTAACATGAAAACACAAAACTATGTCGTGAGGACGCTGTCCTCTCTGCACTCCCACGAACTTTGTTTTGTTAAAGCGGTACTTCAGTTTAAGTGAGTTCTTTTACAACTGCAGGATACCTTATTTACTATATATATACTGTGAAGTTCTACAGAAGCTCGGTTTCTGGAGGTTGTCCACGGAGACACACTGAGCAGAACAGCCACCATGAACGCTTTTCTCGTCAGCGTTGTTTTGTCCGCAGGTGAGGATGTGACAATATTCGTTGAAAGGTGTTTCTTTCTTGCCACAATGCGAACAAGCGCTTTAACGCGATCAGCTTAGGGTAGTTCTTAGGGTAGTTCACGCACTTTTCGGGGACTATCACATATCTATCTATCTATCTATCTATCTATCTATCTATCTATCTATCTATCTATCTAACTGTTTGCCGCCAACTTTGTTGCTGGATATGTCGCACTGGGTATGTGCCACTTTGCGTGTGCCGCTCTTCAATGAATCTATTTCAGGGCAGCTTGTGTAACTAAGCATGTGGCACTGCATATCTGGCCCACTTCAATTACATCAGTTAACCTGTTTCACGCCAACCTGTGTTACTGGTTATGTACCAGTGCTTATGTACCGCTCTTCATTCACCGTCTTTCACCCAAACTTGGGACACTGGAAGATTTGTACACGTTGCAGAAAAAAATGTAAGCGATTACAAGTACTTCTTTAAAAATTGTGATTGATTACGATTACTAATTACTCCCCCACAAAAGTAACTTAGCAATTGCTCAAAAGTAATCTTTACGTTAAAGTTACTTCCTTCCCTACTTTTAGTAACATTAAACAAATGCAGTAAAAAGAACAAGCTGTCCTGGTCCTTTCAATGCATCCTCGGCAGCCTTGTTTATATCATTAAGAATGTCAAAATTGTCGTTCGTATTGTTTGCGTCTTTTTCTGCGAATATATTTGCAGCGATATTTAAAACTCACTCGATGTGCACGCTGCAGAGAAGGCTTGTGTTAGAGAGAAGGGTTGTGCGTAGGGACACATTGTTGCCACTATTTTGCGTGAGTGAGTGAGTGAGTGAGTGAGTGAGTGAGTGAGTGAGTGAGTGAGTGAGTGAGTGAGTGAGTGAGTGAGTGAGTGAGTGAGTGAGTGAGTGAGTGAGTGAGTGAGTGAGTGAGTGAGTGAGTGAGTGAGTGAGTGAGTGATTGAGTGAGTGAGTGAGTGAGTGAGTGAGTGAGTGAGTGAGTGAGTGAAATAACTTTGTTTCGGTCCAGAGAAGACGTAGGGGAGACCCCTCGCCACCCGACTAGTCCCACGTAGGGACGGCCAAGCCGAGCTTGACAGCCCGATCGCGGGAACTCTGGACGGCCAGGGTTTGGTCGTTGAGTTCGGGGTTGCCCAAGAGCGCAGCCCACCTATCCTCGCTGAAGGCGGAGCCGATGGCATCACACTCCCACAACACATGGTCCAATGTTGCCGTTAGTCCACAGGCAGGGCAGTCTGCACTGGGATACCTTTCAGTGTATAAGCGTGACGAACCGCAAGGTTAGGATACGCACGGGCTTGTAAAAGTCGAAGGGTAACCGCCCGCGCCCTGCATAAGGCATGCAGGTGCGGGTGGTTACCCGTCCTGACAGATAGTAATGTTTGGTGATCTCAGTATACGTGAGCAGGGTCCCCGCGGGCGTAGGGGGTCTGCGGGGGCGGCGCGGTCAGTGAGTCTTCGCGCGGCCTCGTGCGCGCTCTCGTTAGGGTTAGAGGGAGAGCCCTCCGTCGACCCCAAGTGATCGGGAAACCAAATGAGAGAATGCGGAGAGATAGTTTTGATGCTTTGGGGAATGCGAAGGGCCTGAGGGGAGACCATCCCGCTTTGGTAGGCCTTAATGGCCACCTTGGAATCGCTATATATTGCCTCTCTGCGACCATCGAGCACAGCCAGCGCGATTGCAACCTGTTCGGATAACAAGGGATTCGATGTGCGTACCGTAGCGCAGCAAGTCATCTTGGAATTAGAGTCGACGATGGAGATGGCGAACGCCTCTTGTTGGACATATGCCGAGGCATCCACGAAGCTTGCCTCAATGTGGTTGTTACGGACATGCTCGAGTAGAGCTCTAACCCTGGCGCGACGTCTGCCGACGTTTTGTGCGGGGTGCATATTGCGGGGAATGGGCGCGATGTGCAGTTGAGATCTGGTGTCGCTGGGAATCCGCACTGGTCGACAGGGTAGAGGTCCGCCTCGTCGAGTATCTTGCGGCCCGCCGAGGTTCCGATTATTCAATGCTGCTATGCGCGAGTGTGGAACCTCTATGAAGAGGGAGATTCATCATTGCGGGGGTTAGGAGAAAGAACTCTCAATAAGGAAAGGTAAAAACTGGCATCAACATCGGAAGTGGCCATCGCTATCGAGCCATAGAAGCGCCATTTATATTTATTGGCTCGCCTCTGGTGGACCTTGTCCCGGCGGCCCTCATTCGTTATTATTTCAGACTTAAATGACTTATTACAAAGTTCGCCGATAAACTTTCACGTTTCTTGAAATGTGCTCAAATCTGTAATGTAATTGAATATACAGTTGCATATTACTCATCTCCAAAAATACTGCTATTGTGTTACAACTCCAAAAATAGCTGTGTATGCGTCACTGTATATATAAAACAAACGTAAACAAATGCGATTAACCACCAACAAGCTTCTGTCTATACCAGATAAGTCCTAGACTGCACTAAGCGAAGAGGAATAAAGCAGCACCTCTTAGCGCCTCTGAAACCACCTCAAATCACTTCCTCGAGAGTTAGAGAGATAGAGATTTATTATGAGAGAGAATCTCAGATGCCGTACATCGAAATGTGTAAATCTGCAAGCTCGCCTTGTTCATGTAATCAATAAGCTGCAGCTGCAATATGGCTATCGTGAGAAGGAAGCAGCCCATGTACATGTTTTCAGTCCCTTTGAGCGCGGTAATTTCTGCCAAATTCGAGTACTGAATGATTAACGTTGCAGGTTGGGCTTGTTGGTATAACATGATGGAGGCAAAAGGCGTAGCGCACTGAGAAACACGAGACAATAAGAAGAACACAGACAACACACACGTTTGGCGCTAACTTTCAACAAGTTTTTATTGCGGGATCACAGCGTATATATATACCCCTCTCCCGCCTGCAATAGCAACACGTGCTCCGATCAAACTGATAGCTGATCTCGCTACAGAATGGGAAGTAAGTGATAAAAAAGGATAAAAAAGAAGAAAAAAAAAACAATAATCATGCCATACGCATAAATTCCACCTCTTTTCTTGATAATGAAGTGGACGGTTCGCTGGATACAAGACCCACCGAAGGTGGCGATGTGTTATGCCTCAATAATCAGCATGGTGATCTCGTTTAGGCTTTTTCCTAGAATCACCGTATCTTCAAAGATGGGCCGGCAGGGGCAAAGGTCTGCAAGAATTTCCCCTGCCGGCCCATAAAAACGAATCCGCGCCTATAGGTGGGGGTTCATTTTTATAGTTCTCGAAGAGACGGCCCGTCAACGACCAATTTTCTCGGCTCACATCATCTAATAAGCAACAAGTACTTGTAACGGTGCAAAAAGAAAGAAAATCGACTTTAATTTTTGTGAGCGGGTTCCTTTTACGTCGAACATAAAACGTATAAAAGCAGGTGCTTCAAAACTCAAGCAAAATTTCCGTTTGGCTAAATTGGTAATAAATATGTACATATAGTATAAACTATACTGAAGCAATCGCGGCCAATCTTCAAGGGTGGTAATTCTAACTTTCTTATTAGCAGCCTTTAAAAAGCACATAAGCAGTTGACATGTACTACACCGGGTGTTAAGCTAATATCACGACAGTCCCAGCCCGTCGCTTCCGAGATTTTTCAGCGTGACACTGACCGCCGGTGGCTGCGCCATCTCTCAAAGGTATACATGCTGAGGAGTCGCAGATTGTGATTTATGCGTCACTTCCGGCGCGCGGTGACAGCAGCCCCATTTTTCGTTCGTATCTTAAAGAAGTCCACTTTTGCGAGCATTTCGTGACCCATCCACTGGTGCTTAAGAAAGGAAACTTTGCACGCTGCCCGCTCTAGATTTATAATATCTGGTACTAGGATTTTACGCGGCCCCAATTTCTGTGGCAGTTGGCTTTTAAAAATATGGTCCCTTATTAACAAGACGCTCTTGCGCTAAACTTTTTCGTAAAAGGATATTCCAGCCAAACCTGATGCTGGACACAAAAAACGAAGGCGACCGGGAAATGGCAAAGATCGCTTACGAAAAAAGGAAATTGAATACAGCCCTGGAAAAAACTGTGAATTCAGCTCCTGTAATTTCATACAACTCTGCACAATAATTAAAATGCAATAAACCTTCACGCTCACGTCGTTTATTTAAAGTTATCACTCAATATTATTTTATTGGAGTACAACACTATGCTTTAGAAACGCCAACGTAGGAAAAAGCGTGCTCAAGGAAACCTTTTCTCTTTCTTTTTCAGCATCGTTATCACATGCTACAGAAAGCGCAGCGAAGTTGGACAACAGTCCTGCCGCGGCAAGCTTCCCGTTCACTTCCAACCAGCCAGCGAGTGCAGATGTATTCAGCGACTTGTCCGGCGGTAGCGCATTGAGCGGTGCTTACACTAGCAGTAACTCATTCAGCGACGGTTCATATGGAGATGGCTCATTTCCAAGTAATGGGTGGGCCGCAGGCGGCCATCCATCCATAGGTGGCTGGACGGATGGCGGTTCGGTGAGCGGTTTCTCGGGCGGTAGCCGGCTTGGCGGCAGTTGGACAGGCGCAGACTTGATCGGCACGGGTTCCTTCAATGATTTGCCGAGCATCGGACCCTTAGGTGGGAGCCCCGTACCTGTTAGGCCCAGTGCTTCTCCGTTAGGCAAATTCGGTGGGGCCAGTTCATGGCTTAGCGGGTCGTCCATAGCATCGTCGGGTCGTGGCTCGTCAAGCGCCTTTTCGTCCGGCGGTGCATCCTTGGATGGAATATCGTCCGGTACTTTCGGTTCCATCATAGGTGCCCCGTGGAGTACATCGCATGGGAGCTCGACAGGAACTACCTTCAGCGGTAGTAACGTGTCTGGCGAAAAATCAACGGGTCACTCCGTAATTCGCCGGATGGACCATCGCTTTCGGGGCGATGCGCCATACACCGGTGGATCATTCCGCGATACTTTATCAATGGACGAACTTCGGGGGAGTACGTTCGGCAGTTTGTCAAGTGGTAAATCGTGGAGCAGGGTTGGGTTCGGTGATGGTTCCGTTCTTAGTGGCAATAGGGTGTTTGGTAGTGGCCCGTCACGAGGCCAATTCGGCGGAGTTTATTGGGGCCGGAGCCACCTGGGAGGGACGTCTGGAGCGAACGGAGCCTCGAGTGCACCAGAATACCTTAGAATGAATGGAATTGGTGGCCGCGGAATGAGTGTTGGTGTTGACAGCCTGCGATGGTCGTCCACCAATGGTGCAAGCAGTGCAGATACCACATTAAGTTCTAGACGCTACTTTGGCGGAAGTCTTGGTGGCGCAGACAAAGTCTCATCGGGAGGACGAGAATGGCCTATTAACGCCGTAATGGGTAGTTCAGGATATTTCGATAGCGCCAGTGGCAGATACCCTGGGCGGAATTTTGATTACACATACGGCTACCCCGAAAGCCGTTTTGCGCACAAGTTAGGCAACGGCGGAAGTTGGTCTAGTGGGCCTCGAGGTTTCTCCTTTAGGTTAGGTGGCAGTACATCTTCGAGCCAATTAGCAGACACGGTCAAGAACTTCATCAGCGGTCTTGGTCAAAGTCGGTAAGAATTTAATTTCTGCACTTTTGCTTGCTTGGAATTATGATAATGAATCATTGCGATGAGAACCCAAGAAACAATAAATCAGGCTTCTCTTGCGTTAATAGCTGAAGAACAATAACAACACTGCACGAAAGTAAGGATGTCCAGTTGCTCTTGAAAATGAAGAAATAATCTATTTAAATGTGGCCTCAATGGGGCACAGCTGCTGTTCTTGCTTAACTTTTATCTTTTAAATATATTCTTGGTCGCATAAACCTCAGTGCTCGTCAATGTTTTCGAAATTAACTGATTTCAGCTGATTTAGCTCTTTCGAACCTAATCACAAAAATATATTAGATGAAGGGCGCACGAAAGCCGTACGACTGCTCCTCTTCTCGTACTTTATACACCTCCTTCGACAATTTTTGCTGTCGCGGCTTCGACAAATACAACGCGGGTGGCCTGTTTTGAGTATTTCCAAGATTTATGGGCCTGACCGTGCCGTGGTAACTTCATAAACAGCGTAAATTATCTAAACTATGCTGTCTCTCAAAGCGCTGCTTGGCAATGATAACCGCGACTAGTATGACAAATCTGCGAAAACTGATCGCAGCTATCTGTCGGCGCGCTTTTTCTTAATTCTAAGTTCAGCCGAAGTAAACACTATAGGTGCAACTTTGTCTTACTGGATGCCAGAGGTTCAATACAACCCCTAACCTACAACGCACACAAACATACACATATATTCTAGGCCTCAAGCTCATCGTAGCGGGATGCGAAAAAATACACCTATGTGCCTGCTACACATTACAGTGAAATGTTTTCTAATAAATACCGCCAACATTTCGCAAATTGCATTGTTCTCAATACATATCACCTTTAAACGCCTAATAAACCCTTTTCTTGTTTGTGTATTTTCAGCAGCGAATGATACCGAAAGCGGAGACCTTGCGCGACTGAAGAACTGCAAGATGACACCCACAAGTGTGTTCAGGGTTGCAATTTATACGCGTATTACTTTGAAGATGAGCACATATTAACAATATCTGGATAGTAGTGAAGAAGTTTCTTTGGAATTCATCTCCACTATATAATTGACAAAGGCTGACCTTTCGGCAAAGCGCGGAAGTTATGTCACCAACAAAAATTGATCAAAGTTACGAAATGTGTACCATTGCATGCGAAAGTCAAAAATAAAGAAATGATCGTCCGTATGCCTGCGGACATCGGAACATTCTGCTTGACCTCAGGATAGCTTGTATATCTTTTTTTTTCTTTTTTCTTACTTGACAAATGGCTATCCTCGTCACCCACTCAAAGCCTAGCCTTCGTCAGAAGTGTTGAAACTAAGGTATTATTTTGCCTAGAGCAAGACTTCTTTCAGAAAATACCGAATGTCAGCTGTTGAAGTGTTAGGCATAGACATTCAGTCAGTGGTCATTGACTTTACGTTCGTCATCAGTAGATCAGTTATGACGAAATGTTTGCCCCTGAGTTTCTGAGGCGCGTACATTGAAACAGTGCCCGTATCACGGTTTGAAACCACAGTACCGTTTCTGTGCTTCCATTTGTGGTAGATGATGCAGCTCTGCGTTTAATAAAGCAAAAATTTAAAACGGACAGCTGCTTAAAAATTCGAAAACAGGATTTTTGGGTGCTAAAGAGACACACGCATGGGAGAAACACACAGACACGCAGAACTCAAACAACCAACTGCTTTATTCAAATAGAAGGTGGGGCATGGTGTAATTACTGCGAACGCGCAACGCAAGATATATGACGTGACAGTGAAGGGCTATCTCTGCCGTTACATCTGTGCTTCGAATAAGCGCATCTCAGAAGCATACAACGTGACCGAAATATCACTCAAACACATGGTACCTTTCTTTTCAACGTAGCGTGCCTCCAAGAGTTCACGAGCAGTTTTATTACCACTCCTACCCAGTATACACCCAACCAATATACAATTCCTGCATGCGCAGGAATTGCACCATGCCCCATCTTCTATTTCAATGAATCAGTTGGTAGTTGGCACTCTGTGTGCCTGTGTGTGCTTGTTCCTTGCATGTGTCTTTTAGCGCCCTAAAAGCATGTTTTCCAAATCGCAAAAATTTGCCCAAGAAGTTTTATTGTGGTTAAAATTGTTATTATTATACCGTGACATTTTATTTGCCCCCCAGCAACATGGCAGTGCCATTCACATGCTTAAAAACACTGCTCCGTGATTCATGTGTGGCTACCAACTTTGCGCACAGCGCATCACATGGGCATTACGCAAGTAAACATCAACCAAATGCAACCCTCGTGTCTGGGGAGGCTAGTGCCACCGGCACAAGCTATACGTATGTAGCTTAGAATTGTGCATCAAGCCTCACAGTTATCTTCTCAAGCAGGTACCACTGTATTTACAGACTGCTATAAAGGGGACTAACGTTTGACGAAAATCTTCCAGCGCGGTTGCATTTTCTAAACTGAAAACAATGTAGGCCGGAAGCCTTAATGTCTACATGCATACAAGGCGGGAAGTATCTGTTGCTGCTACTGTCCCGATCACGTCACGCTGGATGGATTTATTTTATTCAAATATATGCGGACACTCGAGCCGCATTCCTGCCATGAAGTTTTCAAAATTACGTTTTAGCGGCAACTATGTCTGTCGTCACTTCGGAACTCAGCTGCAAGTCTCATGGCCGTGTTATAAAAAAATGATCCAGATCTAATGCACATGCTGGAATCTAAGTGAAACGAAGCTTTCGTAAAGCGGTTAATGGGATGCTATAAATTACCCCATCTCATTCCTGTGTTCTTGGCGTAACGAAAACTAGCGCTCGTGTGCTCTCGCGCTCCCGTGTGACGCAGCGCAGCATCGCAAGTCTTACGTTGGCTTGTATTTCTTATTTATTTTAAATGTTCCTCCACTGATCCTCCATTGTGGCTATTTGCCATAGTGTGGTAATCATGATCATCATTAACACGCCACGATCACCTCAGATAACTCGTAGGTGGCATGGTGTGGAGCGCCCGCCTCTTGGCAAATCCCCCGTTATGGGCATATACAATACTATGAAAATCATCATGATAATAAACGCGAGTACATGCTTATTGCCTGTTAATTCCGTGTGGTTTGTGCCATATATTATGGAAATCATAATCATCATCGACACCGATCATCTCAAAGAGCTAGTTGGCCTTGGCACGGTATGCACCGCCCGCTTCTTCGCCAATCCCCCGTTGTAGGTATGTGCGATAGAATGGAAATCGTCATCATAAGAAACAAGTGGCGATCATTTGAAGCAGTTAGTTTATGTTAGCACTGAAGAAGTGTATGTGCTATTGTGGGCCTAATTAAGGACTGGGTCCCGGCATTCTAGGAAGCGTGCTCAATGGATTCAGGTATCTGCAGCGTACTACAGATTGTCAGTCAACAAACCTTTTTTCGCTCCGCCATGCTTTTACTAGTAGTCTGTTTGTATGTAATTTGAAGTAGAATGTTTTAGCTGCGGAGCTGTTTAAGCCGACCGTTAGTCCGCGCATAGCGAACAGAAAATGTGAGCCGATGGCGGTAGTGCAGAAAGGGTCCAAGCGCAATGGCACATTCCCCTGTGAACTAGCGAAGGTGTTTAGCCTAGCCCAAATACATACACAATATCTTGGGATAGGCAATCGATAGTCAATCATTAACTAATCGATAATCGATCAATAATCAATAAATTCTGGAAAATGCTAGGGATGACTTGTTAGCGCTTATCATAGTCCAAATACGTGGCCAATACCTTGCGATAGCGAATCGATACCCAATCAATAGGTAATCGATAATCGATCAATATTCAATAACTTCTGGTAAATGCTGGGAATGACTTGGTAGGGCTAGGTGCCGATCAGCTCCACTGTTTCTTTAGCCTTGCCACCACTAGTGCAAGCCAAATGCAACCCTCAGCTCCTGCAGCCGCTCGCGCCGGTGGTAAGTGGTTCTTGAGGGAAAGGGAAAGGTTGGCGCTATCTTCTGCAGCCCTTGAGGGAGCACGGCTCAGCGCCAACGGGGAGGGGTAAGTGGGAGCGAAAGAAGGGATAGAGTGGAGACGCCATGGCTGGGCGAAGCAAAACCGGCAGGCATAGGCGGCACGTATCAGGCCGAGATGGAAGGCCTTGCTTGGTGTGCCGCAGAGTCTGCAGGGGTGTTGTGCCAGGCCGGTCAGGCCCGGGGTGGAGTGGGAGGCCGTGAGGCCTTCCCGCTTGTAGAAATGTCCTTAGAGGCGTGCGGAGAGCCCTGACGAGTCAAGGAACTCCACGACGCCTCGAAGTGCAGAAAGGTGGTGTCGGCCGGGGAAGAGGAGATCTTCCTCCTTGCCACAGGGGAGGCCCAGGCGGCGGAACTCCTGCAGGAGTGGGCCCCGCTGCTGGAGGTACGCCGGGCAGGCCAGCAGGAGATGTTCGATCGTCTCCGGCTCCCCGCAGGAGCTGCAGGCCGGGGACGTCGCTCGTCCCAGTCGGTAGCTGCGTGCTGCCGTCCAGCTGCAGCCGATGCGGAGCCGGAGAAGGAGCGAGGTCTCCCTGCGAGCCAGGCCTCGCTGGGGGAGTGGTCGTGGGGGGCATCCCAGTGCCACCCGTTTGTCTGGGTGGTGGGTCGCCAGGTGTCGCCGCAGCCTCAGTCCTGTGAAGTCGCCCTCCGTCACGGCCCGACTGAGGGGCACAGTGGAGTGGTGGGCGTCCTTCGCCAGGGTGTCGGCTGCCTCGTTGCCCGGGATCCCTACGTGGGCGGGGATCCAGTGCAGGGACACCGGGTGGCCTGCGTCCTGCAGCGCTGTCAGCCGGGTAGACAGCAGTGCGCTCGCGCCGAGAGGAATCCATGGCGAGAAAGGGCGCGCGCACCCCCTCCCCCTCTCCCTTTCCTGGCGTGCGCTCTGATTAGTCTGCTCCTCAGCCGGCGCGGCCTCTGAACGCAGCGCCTCTAACGATGGGTCTGGAAACCTGCCCCGTGCGTGACACCGGCGGACTGACGGACAGCGCAGCCTCGACCTAAAACAGTTCGGCTTTAAAATATTAGCGATTGTGGGCCTAATGGTAAGAGCATCGGGTTGCAGCAATGAGGGTCCGACGTTCGAATCAGGCCAAGGACGCGCATCTTCTTTTAATTTTTTAAAGAGTGAGAACGAATCTACTCGGCGAGAACCTGACCGACCAACCGTGGCAAAAATGTTCGTAGATTTAAACAGTACACACTTTGGAGGACTGTTGCCTACTGGCAACGTACAAGAAAAAAATATTTCTTGCTGAGTTTCGGTATTGAAGGCGGAAGCAGAGATGAAAACACCATCAGCTACGGGCAACCAAAAATGGTAAACTCGGCGGTAATGCAGTTCTACTCAACGTGAAAGTTGTGGAAGTGCGGAGTAGTGATTCGCCGGTGTTTCCATTGTGCTTTCCTTGTGTTTCTCTTGTTGTATCATGTGTTTATAATGTGTTTAGGTATTCTTTTCACGATGTTGGGATTCGCTTGCCTGCGCTGGCGAGCAACTTCAGCTTCTCGGGCGCGCACCGCTTGATCAGCCCTGCATCGGCGCTGTCTTTCACGGGCGAGCGCCCGCTGTCGCTACAAGCGTGCTTGCTACTCAGCGTCCATGGCGATAATGAGCGTCCCGGAGCGCGGGAACGGCTAGGGTGCCTCGATGCCAACGCCGCTTTTCAGCGTGGGGACAGCCTTTGAACCGCCCGGCGCCGCCACTATGGCTTTTCGGCGCCATGTTGGTTCTTTCGCGCCGGCTGCCGACCTGAACGGACGCGAGCTCCATTTGCTTTTTTTGTGGCGTTGTGGTGCGAGAACTCGTGTTTTATGTAGTCCCTTGTGATGTTCGCGCTTGTTTAACGAAACATGACGGGCTCTTCTGTCGCTCTGTGCACTGGATCGACCGCAAAAGAGCCGCGGGTATTTTGTTACCCCCGCGACGTTTAACGAAGGAAAAAATTGGCAGCGCAAGTAAAATCTCACAACTGGGTACCGATATGTGATATGCCAGTGAGTATATGCGAGTAATGATCATGCGAGTGAGCATGAAGATCATGCATCAGGATCATGCGAGATATGCGAGTGAGGATCATGATTTTGTTAAGAATAATGTCCCTTTGTAATCCTTTTTACTTTCACACAGAAGTTGCTTGTATATGTTGGCGTACCTTTTCTAGTGATTATTAGGCTGCAGTGTGGTGTGATCACCGTGTTTGACTTGTTGCAAAGGCGTAGGTTTATTCTAGACGTTTGTGAATTGACCTTATTTTGTAGCTAGAAGTATTGTGACACTCGTAAACTCGCATCCTGGATATGCGATCGATGACAGTACCTATGTGGTCAATTTTTTCTCAGCAAAAATTAAACGAGCACAAAGCATCACTCAGTCGGAAGAGAGTGATGAGAGAAGCGACGTCATTCTCGACTTAGAGGAAGGTGAGCTCGCCCACTTGGAAGGATTTTTTGTTAAAGCCGATAACACGCACTGTGGAACACTGCTCTGTGCGCATGTGCATGCTGGCGGCTCAAGAACCTGGACAGGAACACCACCTTACGCAATTAAATGAATATGTCCAAGGTGGCAAATTTTAATTGATGCAAGCTGAGAAATTCTGGACTTTGTTTTTTCATGTGAGTGCTCTCAATTTTTTTGCTGAAGCTCAATCTGTGAGCTATCTGAGAACACCGTTAAAAGAACTGAAGGAAATTATTGGACAGAATGTAACCTTGCCAGAAAACCCATTTTGGCCGCACAAAGATGTGATTGAAGAACTTGAGCGATTTGTGTCCACACATCTCTGCATCTATCTGTGATGGCTTAGCACTCCTGAAAAGGCAGCTGAGTGTTATGCTAGCAAGACTGTAGCAGGTACGAGCGTGCAGTAGGGCAACCGTATATTTAACCAGATAAGCTCGCTGAGAGCTTATAAAGTGGGTTACTTAGTGCTTACTTTTGTAAATAAATTGTGTTTGAGTGTTGAAAACTGTTCTCAATGCGCATTTTTCTTCTTCAGTATAGGCACCCGAACTGCTGCAGGCCTACTCACGCGACGTCTCCTAATTTTTCTCCTAGTTTCATAAATATGTCGGGAAAACCACAAGAAGCGAGATTACTATTAAAAGAGCTTCAAAGTTAAAATTTCATCCAAGGGTACAATTCCAGTAATATTTGTGGAATGTTTACCAGTGAAATGAATAAATAAAAAAGGAGGTAACCTCGCAAACAAATCGTGCCATTTCAGGTTGCAATACACGCGAAAAGTGTCGGACAACCTCATTTGAAACGAGCATGCACTCTATGCAAGCAAACTGTTTATCAGATGGTAAAGCCGAAAATCGCGTCGGTATCGCCCTTAGCACGTCCGCCGCCCTTTCTTTCTGCCCAATGGTTAATCCGCAGCCGCCACACGCCCAGCGCCTCCGTATTGGAAACAACCAAGATGGCGCCGAAAAGCGTGGGTGTCCCCACCCTGAAAGCGGCGCTGGGCATCGAGGCACACAAGAAACGGCTCTCTTTCAGCGCGCCCTAGCGGAATCTTTCCACTTGTGAGGCTGTAGCGCCTTCTCTTGACTAGTTTCTGTACCAGGTTGGCGTTTTCGATGCAGTTTTCATTAATTTGGGTTGATTAATGCAATAATTCATGTGTTTTCCTTTTTTATATTATCTTATGCTTATTTGGTTTAATTTTATTCATTTTAGGACAATTTTATGGAAATCTTATATCTTACGTAGACCTTGTGTTGTGCGTGACACCACCGACGAGGAACGACATCCAGGGCCCCTAAAGTGCTCCGCACTTAAAACACGGGCACAGATGAAGGCACCTGTAAAACAACTGGTTGCGCTGTTTCATGCGCATTCACATGTGTCCGTGTCTTTAGTGCTGTACCCACCTTGAATATGGCCAACGAACGAGCTCTCACGTTAATAGACTTCAATATGAAGTACGGAGTTGTCTAACACCTTCGGCTTTCACTGAATGGCAAGCTCCAAACGTCATTTATTGGTTCCGAGCAGGAACACAGGAAGAGGATGTATGGCGCCCTATTGTGGGGATTTAGGGGGGATTATGGGGATTTACGTACCAAAACCACGAACTGATTATGAGGCACGACGTAGTGGGGGACTCCGGAAAATTTCGACCACCTGGGGTTCTTTAACGTGCACCTAAATCTAAGTACACGGGTGTTTTCGCATTTCGCCCCCATCGAAATGCGGCCGCCGTGACCTGTGATTCGATCCCGCGACCTCGTGCTTAGTAGCCCAAAACCATAGCCACTAAGCCAAACCACGGCGGGTGCCTTTCTTTTGAAAGCCCGGTCAGTGGAGACAGACCGTTGCGAGGTCGGCCTCTACACTTAATGTAAATCACACACGTAATGTAAAGCAAACCCAATGTACTACACCATTGGTTCACATAAGATGACGCCTGTACGAGTTTCAACGGAAGCTATAGGTGGCTTGGGTGAAGCCCACTTCAAGGTTTATGATTGCTGTCGACTACCATTGCTCCAACGGTTTCCGTAAAATATTTCCTTTAGAGCCCAGCTCTTAGGCATCCATTCCTGGGTTGAGCGTCGGAGTCCCTCGGCGTTACCGCGCGCAAGCGCTTGTGCCGCTGCTTGCGCGTTCGTCGTCGTCTTCTTCCACAGCTGCCTCCCATGTCAATCAACATACCAGCGTTCACATACTGCTCCTCCCTCTGCGAAGGCGCTGACATCACTGGCCCACTGCCAGTCAGTGCGGGTGCGGTGATTTCGGTCTCAAATTCTTTGCCTCACTGTATCACGAAATGAATACACTATACAGCTGCACTCGAACTTCGCGCTAAGGAGTATCGTAATCGTCGGATAATTTTATCCTTTCGTTGATGATGCTTACTCTCGGTGTATGCTGTACATTTAGATAGAAAAGAAAAAAATTGTCGAATGTTTATATGTGTCGTTGCTAAATTTATAAGCCCGTGTTTGAGTCCTCAGACTTAATCTGTGCATCAGCCAGCCTCTACATAAGCAATATGTCGATGTCCAAATACGGTTTTAGTTGCAACTTGATGAACCCTCTTTAACAGCATCACGACATTGTATAGTTGGTTCTTTCTCAATTCGACTCATTAAATATCATCACCTGAGCAAAGTGCCTGCAGTCGAACATGTAGATGAGCGATAAAAGGTCACTTCTAGCGTCATCTGCGAGCGTATATCCCCGCCCTTGCGTCATATCTGCAGCATGCGTATGTCCATCACCGACCACGCATCTCATCTGCTGTTCCGCCACCTGTGACATTTCGTACCACTGAGAAAGATGCTTTTAAGCAACACAATTGGGTGGTCTGCTGCGTCGGTGCTGATTCGTGAATGCTACTGCACGCTATACGGTACACTCCGACGTCCCATCCTCACGTCACCACCAAAGGCAGCGCTCCCGTTTACGTCACCGCGAGAGCTCGTACGCAAGCACGTCGCAGACATTGTGATGAAGTGGGAGCAGAAAATGCAATTGTGTTACAGCTACTTTGTTTTCATTGGCGCTGTAGAAAGGCTTACCCGACAGGTGCAAAGCAGTCTCGCTTCTGTGCCACCTAAAGTGAACGAACGTTCGAAGCTTATTCGAAGCTTAGTCACACGACTATTAGAATCAAAAAGAAAATTTGCAGAACTATGGTAGATTCAGTGATGGATGAAGCATTGCATGCAACAGCTGCGCGTGTTCTTGAATGTGGTTTCAGCTTTGCCGAGCGTTTTATTAATTTTTTTTTTTACATTTTGTCCACATTACTGAACTTGACTTTAAGTCTGACTGAGAAGGCCTGTTCATAAATGACATTGCGCGAATTATGTTGGTTGCTGCTCTTTCGTAGCAGCCAGTGTTTTTCCATGACACTGCAGGCCAAGGCTATACTGGCGACCGAATGAGATGTTTTGGCTTATCCAAGCTGCTTATAGGGCGTCGTAGCTAACTCCAGCCATGGCATAATAATGTGTCCTTATACTTTATGATGTTACCCACTATATACAGGAAGTCAAGCAGTATTTGTATACTGCGTGACTAATTAGTGATTAGATGACTAATTATTCAACGCTGCAAATCTTATATTATCCAATATTTCCAATGTGAAAACTTTAAAACTCCCTACCTATTACACAATAACGGATTCTTTTTAATTATACGAAAAACCCGTGAAATATTTAGAACAAAACACATCGATATAATTGCGCGCGACAAATGCAATGCTCTCAAACATGCCCCGTAAAAATATAGAAAACAAGGAAGGGTGAAAGACAACGGAGGTTAACAAAGAGACGTGCGTGCTTAGCTGCCCTACACGTAGGAAAGGGGAAGACGGATTGAACAACAGAAAAAAAGGCATAAGGAGAGAAATTCCACGCGAAATGTAGCAGACACAGAGTGTAAATAAGTGTATTCTCAGGTCCATTGATTTGAGAAAGGTATTAAATCAAGAATACCTTCCCGGGATTATGATAAGTGATGCCTTGCACCCTGCATGATATTTGCCTCTGTAAATGGTCGACCCCTAAAGCTACTGCTCGAGTGCTACTATCAACTGCTACTACTAAACTTTCGACATCAACTGCTATCGCTGCAGTAGTAAATATAAATTACTGCACTGCTGCTTAAAATGTGTCAGGATAGGGACGATTTCCGCCTCTTCAGAGTGCTGATCACTATCCTGAGCCGCACACTTTTTGCCTTCGGTAACACAACCGAGACTTATCGCTTGTCTGACTTTCGCAGCCAACACCCCTAATCTAAATGTGTTCGATGGAAAAAATGGGTTAAATCCTGTTGATGTGGGATCCCCGAACAGTCTAATTTTTCTGAACGCGTCCACTGATTCTCTTGCGCTATCGTGCCTTAATAGCCCTGTGATAAAATCTCTACCTTCATGTTCCTTGATTTCACATGCTCGAGCTCAACAGCTTTTATTCCTTAAGCCAATAAGCCATCTTTTCTACCTTCATGTTCCTTGATTTCGCATGCTCGAGCTCAACAGCTTTTATTCCTTAAGCCAATAAGCCATCTTTTCTGCACGCTTTCGTGCAATCTTCATAAAACACGAAAAAAGTCTCTTTTTATGATAACGCCAGGTGCCCATGGCCAGTTTTCATTCTTGAAACCCGCGTCCATGTTTTCCCTTCAGCTGTTTCGTGTCTCAATGGTTAAAATCTGTTTTCTGTCTGTCGTAAAAAAAAATTGCCAGTTCATCGCTTTATCCGAGCACTTTTCTTCGTTTTACCTAATTTATAGAATTTTTGTCAAGGGAACAAGGTTTAATTTTGCTGGCGTCCAATGCATTGTTGTTAGGTGCACCGCAGCGGGCGCCCACTACGAGATTATTCTATCTGCTATTCATGCATCCATAATGGTGCGCTGCTAGTGCCAGTATAGTGGCACCATCATCTTTCTTTTTGTACTATTACATCTCCTTTGAATATTCATGCGTAAGTTGTTTGTTAGTAGCTTTCTTTATTCGGTGGATGAGGATATTATACTTTTGTATACCGCCAATCTCCTTCGAAAGTCCCCCTGCCATGCGCCAATGCCACAAAAACAAGCGCAACCAATTCCGACGTCAAACATTTCTCAAAGTAAAATTCGTTCGAAAAATCTTAAAGTACGCCTGAACCACAACTTACAGACATGATACCGTCGGATTGCAGTTTGAATGTACGAGAAAACATAATTCTGTTACGAGGAAGCTCAAACCCATTTTTTTAGCATTTCTATTATACCAACAGTGACGCGCCCGCGTAGGTTATATGCAAAAACACCATCCAGATGGCGCTCGCCTCTTCGCAGTGTAGCGAGCGTAAAACGGCAGCGGCGCGCAGAGGCGAAGGTGGAGAAATAAAACTCGCTGCTGGAATGACCCATTAAGCGAAATACACTTCCACTCACGTGAAACCTGGGGAGGTGCGAAACATGCAGTGATGCACCGCTAATGGGCTCATACTGCCTTAAGTAATGGCTCATAATACCGTACACACGGCCTCCCCCATTCGCGGACCCCTTCCACATAGTGTGGGAATCCATCTGAGGCGCATGCATTTATAAGCGCGAGAGCCTCCGTTAGCGTCTGTGTGTACTAATTTCTTGCAGGCAACGCCAAGGTCGATCCAAATAGGTCGCGAAGGTTCGGGCGAAAAGCGGTTCAGAACGAATTGTCACCGACCTCAGCAAGGGTGGTTATGGGAGCAGCGATTGAAACGCGACTATGTTTGGAGGGAACATACACTGGAAGAGTACTAATTTCTTGCAGGCAACGCCAAGGTCGATCCAAATAGGTCGCGAAGGTTCGGGCGAAAAGCGGTTCAGAACGAATTGTCACCGACCTCAGCAAGGGTGGTTATGGGAGCAGCGATTGAAACGCGACTATGTTTGGAGGGAACATACACTGGGAAAGAAAAAAAAGCGTATTTTAATTAAAGCGAGACACAGTTAGATTCATTCAACGAAAATAAAATTCCTAATCAATTTTATATACGTATGGCGAGAGAAGAAAATAACTCTATTTTACTTGATAATTATCAATAAATACCCTTTTTCAGCGCCCACCGTAAGAGCGCCCATCGATAGCGGCGGTCGTTGACGCCGTGATCACTAGCAATGCCATGCAGCTCCTTGGAGTGTGCAGAAAGGCGCGCTCGTAAAGTTCAACTATTACAATACGCCCCCCTCACATGTAGTGTTGTTCTGCTTGTCGATGCTTGTCTGAATTTGGTGGCGCGGGTAGTTTCATTGTTTCTTACCCTGTGCATTCAAAAGTGGTGAGTTGCGACCGCCAGAAACTTGTTTACTTTAGTTGTGTTCGTGTGACAGCGCTGGCAGACCGGCTTGGCGTCCGACGAAAGGACGAGCACTCTACGCACTCTACGCCTAACACACTCGTCGGCCTCAACAGAAAGTATGTTCTGCGCAGCGATGCGATGTCGACACCCGTACGGCTGACCTTTTCCTGCATTGCTTTCTGCGCTGAAACCTCAGAACGTCCATCAAGTTGAATGGCGGGGCATTTCAATACACAGTTGTAATGGCAGGGCTCCGAAAACAAATTTTGCGCCTTCGAGAACAAAGTGAAGTCACTTCTGTTTTTAACGGATATGACGTCAACTTATTTTTTCTTCCGCCGGAAGTGTTTCCTCCTCACACAGATGGCGCTAAGCCCAATGAACCGCCGGTCAGCCGCCATGTTTTGAACGTATGGGCTTCCATGGAAGCTTCGATACCAGCTATATATACCTTGGCAACGCATTCGTTCGATTGTCGCATGGCTCACAGGCTTGAGACAAAATAACACGCATGCATAAAAAATTGTACCAAACAGTGTAGTTTTCACACGAAACGAATAAAACCGGATGCAAAAAGTAAATGAATTTGAATACTTCTTTATCGTTCATCAAGCCAGGATATAAAATATATCCATATAACCATCTTCCGGAAGGATGAAGGAACAACTAATTTGTAGATACACGTATTAATAACTCCCAGAATGGTTTGTGACGTAGATAATGTATGATCTCTGTATCTGTACTAGTACTACGCTGAAGTTTCACAACGCATTGCCACGTTATTTCTTAAGTCTATTCGCACTGAAGCGGCTAGCAAAACGAACATGCGTTGTACATGCTAACAACCGTTGTATACAGGGGACAGATGGTAGACTGCATCTCGGCCACCGGAATAGACATCACAGCCATGCAAGAGGCCGGTATAGCCTTAGCCATGCGTAATCCAAGAGCCACCTTTTTCCTCGCGGATTCCCAGGCGGCGTATCGTAACTTCTTAAGAGGTCAAGTCGGCCACCTCGCACAGTCAATACTGCAACAGGCTGCCGCCAATCATCAAGAAGTACAGTGGACAGCTGATGTGGGTACCAGGGCACGCGGGAGTTCGAGGCACTGAGATTGCTCATGCCTCCGCCTGACAACTTTTACACCGGGACTCCTCCATTTCCTCCATAGCACAACTTCTCGCTGACAAGGACGATCTCCAGCCCTCCTTTCATATTCTGAGATCCTGCAACACCTCCGGCTGAGTAGACGCACTTTACCCCCGCCTGATCCCAAACTAGATAAGGCAACGCAGGTAGCATGGGGACGCTGACAAACATTGTTCTTTCCGAATCCTTATGTGTTATCAAAGGCAGATCGTACTACGTACAATCCGCAATGTAAATTCTGTCCCCAGACGGCCACGTTATACCACATGGTCTGGGTGTCCCAACAGAATACGAAAATGTCGGCCTTATCATAGAATGCTAGAGAGTACATTCACGCAGTGCGACAAGTGCCAGATAAGCACGGCAAACAATAGACGATTTGGGAAAAAAGTGTTAATATGAAGCACTCTGCGGCTGTGCTGTTCGAAGTCACACTCTTGTACTTCTCTTAACTGAAAAAATAAATTAAGAGTGCTTTAAAGGTCTAGTCATTTATTGTAGCTATTGATGAGAGCACAATAATTATGGTGGTTAAAGTGTAGTAAAGAACCCACCAATTTTATCGTTGACCTACTCAAAAGGCAAATATTTGAAAGCATTAGTTTTCGGCTGCTAATATAATGACCGCTAACATAAGGATCGACATAATAGGATGGCGGAGCCTGCAAAGAAAAATGTCAGTAGAAAAATAGCGAGTGAAGCTAGCTTAGCAGGGCTCTTTTGTGAAAGTGTGATGCATTGCCTGGGTTATCACTAGGGCCTAGTGAGGTTAGTAGAGGTAACTGGTAAAGCATATGCAGTTCTGACTAAATGACCACGTCCTTTGCTTCATAGGCCTTCAGCTAAGAAAGAATACGCACTAGAAGTTCTAGTTCTCAAGGACATAGCAGGCAAGATCGGCGAAGTTTACTGCAGTGAAAAGGAGATGAATCGTCCTTATCAAGCTACATATATATATATATATATATATATATATATATATATATATATATATATATATATATATATATAAATTAAAGCCAGTCTAAACCTACACTCCAGCGTTAAGTCATTATAGTAAAGTAGAATATTTCCATGAAGACGTTGAATTAAACATGACATAGGTTAAAATTCCGTATACATTTAGCGATCCGCAGTGCAGAAAAGGGAGGCTGAGGACCAATTCATTGGCAAGTATGGCATCGACTGTCGAAACAGACAAGGAGGTATATTGTTAAGAGTTCTGAGGAAGGAATCGATTGTGAAGTCTTTCATCCAGCAGCAGACATAAAATAAAATCAGCATTGCGAGATTGTCCACCCTACTCTTCCTCGTATCCCCCCCCCCCCAAAAAAAAAAAAAAAAAAAAACGCTTAACCTTGCACTCGGCCGCGCAACGCTTGAAACAGCGAAGCTGAGCGATCGTAGCCCAGTATTTTCCGGAAGTGCGTGCAAACTTTTCGTCTTATTACTTATGATGATGATAATTTCTTTTCGCGCTTCTCGAAGTGACGGTCATCACTGCGCGTTGCACAGCGCAGGTTGCAACACCGACACCACGTTGCAATGCGGATACCGCGTTCCACCGCCTTGCAATGCCGACAACGCGTTCCAGCAGACCCGCTCCGTGATTACGTTTCTCTCTCTCGCTCTCATAGCGCGCAAAACCTCTTCTTCACCTCGCAGAGCACGAGCGAACGCACGCGCCAGCTGTGGACGAAGACGACGATGATCGAGCGCTATCATATGGTTCGCATAAATGCATGCTCTGCAAGTGTGGCTGTATAGCCTGGTGGTTACGACACTCGCCTTGGGACCGAGGGTACGCGGTTTCGAATCGCGGCTCGGCAAGAAAGTTTATTTTCTTTTATTTCTTGTTATAGTTTCTTGATACGAACCACAAACCACAAATTATGGCTGGCGTTAACAGCTTCGCTGTTATAAAGTAATGAAGAGATAAGGATGAATCTCAAAAGAAATTCTGTTTGCTGTCTCGGAGCATAACAAACCACCTGCTAACTTCGGGCATTTCGCCAAGCCAGCAGCAATGGCACGTTGTAAATAAATAAATAACATGCTTGGTGGTTTTAGTGAGTATCTTAAGTGGCAGAATAAAACTAGGCATAGCGCTCAAAGGCATCGACACACGTCTTACGTCGGCTTTTGCCATAGATAGACAATAATATGTACTTATCTTGCGCTAGTATTTAAAATATATCACCTATGGTGTTTTTTCAAAGAATTTTCTAATCGCCTGTGACAGCTCCTTTCCACCTTCGAGTAGCATGTATGCCAAAGATGAAAATTACGTGCATGAGAAACCCAAATATCTCAGGTACCTACTTTAATATATTCTGTAATAAGCCTTTTTGCAATTTCTCGCTTTAGATCTCAAATCCAGCAGTAGGGAACTCCTGTTTGCTTAGCAGAAATTGTAAGACTCGCTCCACATTCCAGATATCCGCGCTTTCAAGTGTACTACAAAGTACACTGGCGTTATGGCTAAGAGTTTCCCAAAAGCATGCATCAAGCAGTTCAGGATTATCTTAACTCTAACTGCTATGCATTTAATAGCAGAATATAAGGATGGGTTACTCGAAAGGCGCGCTATAGCCTGAGGCGGCTGCGTGGCCCCGAAGGCGCTGGTCCTGGCCAGCGGCATCCAGCCACTGCTCGTGCATTTGTCGTCCTGTACTCCCTGCACCACTAGCCGCGATGTCCCGGATGACGGCGGCAGTTTCCACAAGGCTTACAATTTCTGCTACGCAGTAATGATTTCTCTACTGTTCGGCTTCAATTTCGACGTTGCAACGTGTACTCTAAAATAAATAATTACAAAGTTGATTAGTGAATATTTCTGCCAAGCCACCTGGACATCGCAATTTCACGCGCGAATAACGTCCACCTCTTCAGGGGATCTACTAGAAGAGGCCGAATTTTGTTATATGCTCCATACGAGTTTTCAAAAATTTTTGCGAAATATGAAAGTACGAGGTATACGCCATGTGGACTATACCCAGCACTGTTGGGAAGTGCAAAGTGAGACTTTATGCCATTATTACGCATGGCTTAATTCTAGATGTAGTTTCTACTGTTTCAGCTCGTACCGCATACCCAAGAATTTGTGACATTGCCCTTGCGGCCATCTGTCGAACTTCCCTGCAATAGAATGGCATGATTCGAAGGGCAACACACAAAAAAAAAAAAAAGATTCTGAAGAGCACCAGAACTTCAAAAAAATTCCAGTTAGAAGCGTCAAGAGGGTACACCCTTCTAATAACATGCGTATTTAGGGCAAATATTCGTAAATTACCAGCTGCGTTATAGAAGTGTTTAATTTCTGACCATTATTCTACTATAACGCAGCAAAGTGCCGTAAATGCGCATGTTATAAAAGAGCATACGCTCTCGGGGTTGCTGACTGAAAGTTGTTGGAATTCGGGCGCCCTTCTGAAATATTATTTTTTGAAAATAATATTTGAAAATAATATTAAATAATCTGCCCCCTGAGTCACGCTGGTGCGCTGCGGTGACGTTCGGCAGATAACCGAAGGGTCAATTTCGAAAAGTCCTGAATCATTAGGGCATAGAACTTGGAGTTATTAAAACACGCCAGGGCTCTTCTTGACGCTGTTTGATCTCTGTGAGATCTCACAGTGCCTCAGCAAAAAGCGAAGCGCACGAAATTGCTGGCTCCTCACACATACCATAGCAACGATAATGATTGCGCTGCACAAGGATAGCGCCTTAGCGTCGACATTTTTACCCTCGTAATTCTCCTCTCCGTTTCATAATGGTGTGCAACAAAGCAACTAAGCGCGCGCAACTAACTACATCGCGCCGAATCTGCACTGATTACCAAGACTATACGTCAAATGAAGAACGCAGAGAAAGACGTATTCCTCTCACATAGCTGAATACACGAAGAAATGCCATTACAGGATACACTTAGGCAAGAAAAGAGCCTAGACCACCCGATCTCGAAACCAGACGTTACGTATGCTAGCCGGCTGTTGAAACTATAGGACAATGCAAATAAAAGCAGAGGTCATCGGTTATCAGACTGCGACACAATTCACAGTTTATGACGCATGGCCACATGTGGGCTTTCTCCTTTACTGCTGCCCACCTTCATTTGTGAAGAAGTAGTGGTTAATTTTATACAAATGGCACTACGTGGCTTTTTTTTTACATCTGCTTCTGAAAGGAAGTGCGAAAAGACAAAAAGTTGTCGGCAGGCTCATTGTAATTTTCCCGAGGCATAGGACGTCAGAGCTCGGTATATAAGGGCTACCAAAGCACCCAATAATCCTACTTCTGCACATCGTCGGAGAAGAGACCGGGCAGAACAGCCATGAAAGCCTTCATTACCGTCGCACTTCTCTCCGCCGGTGAGTTTAAACGACTTAGTGGCAAGCGCTTTGGTTCGAACCGCTAAACCATCATTAACACTTTGATGGGGGTTAGGCTATGATCCCAATTTCGATTAGCATGTACTTTTTTTTTTTTCAAAATACCTAGGCAAGAAAGTCCTCATGTTTACGGGCTGCAGCGTTTCTCAGGAAGTTTTTACCGCACAAGCGGTTTTTATCAAGTTCTCCCGTACACTTGCGCTGCACGTATGGAACGAAAAAGTCAATCACCTGGCATGGCGGCACCTGACCTGCCTATAGGCCTGCCTGCTTCAAGCCGAATAAGTAGCCGTTTCTGATCCGTTTTCTCCCTCCACGGGAAGTTAATGAAGTTGTAGATTTCCTCTACGCGTTATCTCACCTCGGCAGCAAAGTTCAGGCATCGTCGGCGGTATTGTTGAGAATGGTTCACAATATTCAGGAATGAAGGACTAACCTATGGTTACACAAAGACAGCTGGCGATCTCACCGCTATGACAAAACGCGCTGAAACTCGGCGCGGTGACAGACGACACCAACATTCTATTGCCTAGAAATCGGTATTGTTTGAGCCGTGCAACCGTACACGACACGCACTTGCCATTGCCGGGGATTGGTGTTTCTTCAGGCAGCGTACACCAGCATGAATACTCCCCTCGTTCACCTATTAATGCTGGGACGCGTCAAATAGTCCTTTTTTATATATTTCGTGACGCTCTACGCATCCTACATGCGGTAGCTTCTCATGGCTAAAAAAGTTTTTGCTTCGGTGACGTGTGTGACAACCATAAATGCCTGTGTCAGCAGTGATCGCTCATGTTCTATAATGCATTAGGATTTTAAATTTCACCGGGCACAATTACTCCCCGCCCATTTTTAGTCACGCCTTTCCTAAAATACTAATGGTATTGCACTAGAAAAGTTCCTAGAATAGTTTCCGCATTCTCCCCGTGATGCTTTTCAGTTGAAACAAAGAACGCTAAAGCTCATTGATAATGTGTGCAAATCTCAGCATCGAGTGAGGTGTATAGGTGCCAGGAAGCGGCAAATAAGGGTGACCCCAGTGAAGTAGGTGTGAAATTAGAGCTGACTTAAAAAGAAAACATAACATCGTTCGAAAATAGCAGCCCATCTGTTCTTATAAGTGAAAAAATTCAGGCAGTTTCTCAAAAATTATTACCCCGTTTAGACCAGCCGGAAAAGGGAATCTTTGCAGTCAATATATGCAACGTTACCACAAGCAGTCGTATATTTATCGAATAATGTCGGCGTTCGTATAATGTGACAGGAAACTTGCTATCTCTCACATGAATGCGCGGCCGAATTAAGAAAAAAAATGTGGTTGATCCCTCTTATATAGGAATCGGTATAGAACACGAAAGTGAAACGTGTCTTCACAGAAGTAGTGTAATGTTTATTGCACATTGATATATAATGTCTATTGGTGTTTTGTGGCTAAAGCGCCCTTAGGCGTTGATGCACCCACGCTGACGCCTGGTGGCACGTCTCCTCCATCACGACTACCAACGTCGATGACCATGAGCAACCGTCGTGCATATGGAAGCTGCACTACGCTGCACACGCTAGCACAACGCGAAAGACGAAGCACGTAACTGACACACTAATACAACGCGCAAGACAAAGCACGTAACTGAATCGTCACCGAGTCAAATCAGCGCGTACAGCGCGTCGTAATTGCAGCCTCCGCGATCAACTTCAGAAACATTTTCAGAGCTAATTGCGGAGGCCACGCTCCGCTGTGCTGAGTACGGTGAACGCCACCTGGCGTTGGTAGTGCTTCTTGATGCCAGCGTCCCTTCGAATGCTGGCATCGAGGCGTCGTAGTGCTGAAACCACCGAAGCGTTCACTGTCGGTGCGCGTTAGTGTCATAATGCAGTACTTCTCTTTTCTACTCGTAGGCGGCGGCACCGCCCCGAGCAAGAGCACGGGTACACGGAGGAGTGTTAGATATATAAGGCGCGTCTGTGTAGCTCTCTGCAGATGCGTTTGTGGCGCAATGGGTTAAACGCTCGGCGATCTATCGTCGCGGACCGAGAGGTCGTGGGTTCGATTTCCAGATTTTGCATGTTTGTGGAACTTTTTCTTCTGGTTTCTTTCTTTGTATTATGTTCGTGTACATTGTAAGCTGACGTATTTCCGTGACGGAAATACGTCAGTGAAGTCTTGGTGGACCCCGGCATAAAACACTTTCGTGTTAAAACAGAATGTTTATTATCAACCCAAGAAGTGATCCATAACGATAGATATTGGTTATCGATACCTTACAAAAATATAGAATACGAAGGACGGGTAATTAGCGTAGTCGATTAAGTTTCCCGTGAGTCCTAATAACTTATTTCTCCTCGTTATGCTCGCTATGAGAATATTGAGAAGAGGTTGAATCGTTTCCCTTCCTCTTTAGCAACAAAATGTAGCGTTAACGTAAAGCGCGAAGCTACTCCGCAACCTTCGCCAGCAAACGTTTTCTGGTACTTTTCGAACCATAACATGCTGATCATTATAGTTGCCATCCTGGGACGCATGGACGTTTTCTAATAATTGCAATCGCTAGGCGATTGGGAGAACGAGAAGGTGCCGTTCACTTATTGGATTTGTATAACCATGACAATGGTAGACGATGGTGCCCAGTGAATTTGGAGTTTCTTCCCGAGTCGGTGTGGAGGGAGGAGAGCCGATGAGCGGCGCTAAGTCTCGGTCTTTACACTGGGTTGTGGGCACCTTCCGGTTGATAGCTGACAGGCTACTTTGAGACAGATATTTGTCCTCTATGCTGCATACACCGGAAAGAACGGCATGGCTTGAATCTACAGTATTCTGATTACTGGTAGCCGGCGACATGATATTAACTTAAGCATAAACTCATTCTGGCGCGTCTCTTGTGGCGACGCTGGAGCCAGGGTAGTCGCTCTGGAGAAATCCAGGAGCTATATATAGTTAGTTCCACATAATCAGACATCAGGTACTCGGCCCCCAAGAAAGTCTGCAGGGAGAGCCTCGAAGACAGGTGCTATCGCGCTGCTATCGATGTAGCTCAAGGGACGCTGAGTTCAGGGTCGAATGATAGGTGGAGCAAGGCGCTAAAGAAGTGATGTTTGCTCAGAGCCTGCGTTCACAAGGACACAAAAGTCACCGATTGCGTCTGCGCGCACTTTAATCAGTGCAGTGACAACACGTTTGCCTGGCAGTGGGCCTAGTTCTGGTTTTCTGCAGCATTTTGGGGAGTTAGTGGCAGTTCTCGCACTGAAACTTACAACCGAAGCTTGCATGACCTTGACTGGATGGAGGATGAGGCGCCTCCGAAAAACAAGCAGACGGTGTGGTTACAGAAGGACGGGTGATTCCACTGTCTTGAATCTCGGCTGCCTTACGGGTAAAAGCGTGGGTTGTATTGAGAGGCTAGGCCGTCAAAATAGCAGCATGAAGAGAATGCAGCAACCATACGGGATGTACTACTGATCCGCAGAAGGCCAGATTATTTTAGGTATGCCGAAAAAACTCAACATGTAATAAATGTACACAATGACACCCTACGGAGAATTCCAATAAAATCTCTATTGGTCTTATACCTCCGAAATATATAGGCCGAATAGGAACACCTACAGGTCTCATAGCAGAACGTACAGGTTCCCCTAGAAGAACGTCAAGGTCCAATATCAAAATGTACAGGCCGCATAGCAAAGTGTACATATCTAATAAAGATTTTGCCAGTACAGTACCAGGACACTAGAGCGTTTTATAAGACAAATGAAAGGCTTTCTAGGTCCCAACTAAAGCTATGGAACTATATAAATTTGTAGTGCAAAAATAAAATGCCCCATAGGCCCCAATAGATCAAATAGAGTTAGTGATCATGAAATAAACTTGTATGAGTAGTATTGCTCGGCAAGACACCCACCAAGCAGACACGCCAAACATCGAGAACAAAGGGACAAAAGGCGCTGCTTTATTTCACGAATTATTTGTTCCAAGCTGTATATTTGTTGCACTGACGATATTTCGGTACCATTTGTTGTTTCGCTTAGTAATTTGGTAGAGATCACAGCTGGCCGCCAGGACATCCATATGGGTGTTACAGATGAGGCTATATACAGTCCACGAATCGTTATATAAGTGCTGTCCTGTGTGTTAGTTATTTGGCAAGGCAGCAGCAAAACCACGATCAGCAATTTCTGGCGAAGCTGGCCTTGAAAGGTTGCCTTTGAAATGAACAATTACTGCATCTTTGTGGAACAAGCCACTTTGGTACGCAGCGCTATATCTACACTAATACACTTGTAATAGGCCAACAAAGGCTATCAATTTTATTAGTGTACCTGGTCTATACCATAAGACAATGTAACAATATAGGCCATCAGCTGTTATGGTCTGTCAGGTACACCGTTTGATATAAGCTGAAACCTATAAAGAGCAATACAATATTTCTATTGGATGTTTTCCTAGGGCGTCTTCGGATGACGCCTGGGATCGAGCGCGCATCTTCACTGGAACGTTAGTCGTATAACTAGTGGTTTACGAAAACCGTTACCAGCGCTGTAGGTCAGTACGTTCATCACTGGGACGCGTTACCTTCGTAGCTGTTCCGCGACTGGGCAGCGCCTCTGTGCCTGCCTCGCGCAAACAATATTTTGACAAAGTATGGCCTACTGTGTTACTCACCGGAGGAGTCAGCGGTTTGCAGCCACAGCACAGGATCACCTGTGAGTTCGCGGATTTGTGGGGGCTCCTAGTAAGTCAACGAGCGAACAAGACCACGCGTAGCCGCAGACGTGAAAGTCAAGACGGCGCGTGAATGTGCTCCGACAATGCTGAGACGACCCGAGAGATTTCAGTAATGCTTCCGGTTGGGAGTCGGCCGAGTAATCACGGATGGCCCCCTCGCAAATACTGGTGCTACGGCGTTAGGCGCAGGATTCATGTGTGGAGAACACGACCCACAGCACTTCATCGAGATTAACCAGCAGGATCCTTGCTGAATACCTTTAAATCGCGACGTTCTACGGCTGCGCAAATGTAAGAAAAGAGTCAGTCTGTAAGAAGATGCTCTAGTGTGACCTTTAATACTGCGGTGCGTCGTTCCCGCGCTACAATTGTACTTTGGCATTACAATATATATATATATATATATATATATATATATATATATATATGACGAGGTAGAAGATCAGTGCGCAGTTGTTATTTGAATAACAACTGCGCACGCAGTGGAGGCGTTGTCGTAATTAAAAGAGAAATTTATTATGCCAACAGTTTCTAAAGTGGTACTTTCTTCGTCAGTGCAGTTTGACAGTACAAAGCTTCCAAACATTCACGAAGACAGTTCCACTCTCGACACAGTTGGCACACTGAATTTTAGGTTATTATTGACGACAACGCCCCTACTGTGCCATCACACACGCATACACACACACTGAGTTGTTTACACAGGTGAAGGCCAAACCCACGGCAAAAACGTCAGCTCAACATCAATTCACTTATGCGTCAGCCCCTGTTTCTTGCCGTACATTTGCGTATGTGAAGGACAATATACGACACTACTTAAGGTCTGCCTCTGAGACCAGTTCTCCGCAAGAAGCTTCAATTACGAACTCTAGAGCAGCACGGAGGGCGGCGACTTCTCCAGCCGTTAATGATGTGATGCTCTTATTTCCGTTTTTTTAACATCTCTCGCCTTCTTTCCTCTAATATTCCCCTTACAACCTATCCCCAGCACAGGGTAGCCAGCCGGTCTGAGAACTGGCTAACCTCCCTGTCTTTCCGTCTATGTCTATTCCTCCTTCCTTCTGACCTTCCGTATCTGATGACACCTTGCCTTCGAATATATATAGCGAGGGAGCGACTGTGAAATACTAACGACGCGAAGCAACGGTGGGCTAAGCAAAGAAAACTCGATTGGTAGAACATCACAAAGCATGTTTTTGGTTGTTGTTGTTGTTTTCTTTTTTATTCTCTAATTTAAGTAAATAAGCACCGTTATTGTCACCTATGCCCCACGTGGGGATAACGTAGGGTGAAAGGATCCGGTAAGCAAAATACAATAATTTTTACGATGCTGTTCGCCATTTTATTTCTCAGTTTTATTTACAGAAACGCCGTTATTTTCCTCTATGTGGGGAAAACATAGGCTCAGAGCGTACAGTACATAAAATACAATAATTGTATCCTGATGTGTCAATATATATATATATATATATATATATATATATATATATATAAACGTGCCCTTTAATTTTTCCGGCGTTTCGGTAAACTGCACTTATGTTAATGCAACGAATACTCGTAATCCGAGCAAGAGCAAAAGAACTGTTCTGCGCACGTTAGGTGTAATTACTGATATGTTGTTATTTAAATGATATAGTATTACAAGAGATACTATTACAAATAGATTAATTTTATTCGGGAGGAAACAGTGATTTCAAATATTACTTAGTACGAATGAAATAATCCATCGCTATGAATTTGGAAGAACAGAATGCTATCGGCCTATTGTAAAAATATATGATACTACCATATGTAGTAAAGCGCAAATCAAGTATGTCACTGAAGTATGTGACATCATAACTTTCCTTTGGAGCCTTCCTAGTCCTGGCTGTCATATCCTTAAGTTTCTAATTGATTTTCCTGTATGATTTATAAATTTGGTTGTGCTTTGGGGTTTTCGCTTAGGTATCTTTACTCAACTAAATTAGTACCATACTTCAATGCTGCTCGTCAAACACGCATGCCTCCCCTCGCTATAGAACCGAAGCCTCTGTAAATAAAACAAATTAAATTAATTACAATACAACACAATAAATAGTCTTATACAAGTTGACCTGCAAGCAATCATCGTGTGGAGACCCGATGCGATATGCAATGTCATGTTTGGAACCAGAGTAATGATTGCTCGCAGTCATACCTATGCATTGAATTTATACATCCCAACTAAATATCGTGGCGGAACAGACATTATTGCGCTCTTGCAATGGTGATACATTGCGTTCCATCTTTTGTTTCTGAGATCTAATATCAAAAAGTATAGCTGAATGCAATGTTAATAAAAATAATAATTAAGCGCTTCTCCTGTTTGAAATCTTCACAATAGTGCAGACTTTACACAAAGAAATGCTCAAACTATGAAGCAACCATGGCATGCAAGTGCAGATACTGGGAAATGGTACATGCTATATTCGAACGTCAATGACGTTCTGACAAAAAAAAAAAGCACAAGAGAAGGTTCCCAAATATATTCTATGATTCTAAATAAAAACCATACGGAGTAAAACAGTATATGTCTGAATTTATTATTTCAAATAACGCCGATGAAAAAATGTGTAATAATAATTTCTCACCACTGCAGACCAAATATGGCAAGTAAAGAATGGTGATGTTACCAGTCACAGCAGTGTACTTTGATCTTGCCTTTCGTCAACGAATGCCGTTTAAAAAGCCCTTTGGTGTAAGCGTTTTCCTTTGCTTTCTTCTTAATAATCAATTTCAGCTTCCCTGGCATATGCTGGCCCTCGCCCAGCCGCAACAAAGGTAGATACTCTCGGTGGCGGCCGCTCAGGAGGACTTGGCGCTAGCTTTGGCGCTGGCCCCGGTGGATTTAGCCTAGGCGGATCAGGTGGTTCTTCCGGAAGCGGTGCCGGCAGAGTTGGTGGCAGTCTGGGAGTAGCCCCAGGCTTCAGCGCTGGAAGTGGTTTCGGCGGCGGATTTGGCAGCGGCTCCACCAGTGGGTTCGGTAATGCTGGCGGCCTTTCGTTCGGCGCCGGTGGACCAGGGAGTGCTGGCTTCGTAGCACCCCAGGGCGCTGGATTTCCAGGAGTTGGATCTCTACCAAGTGGTGGCAGCTTTGTTCCTGGCTTCAGCGCAGCTCCAACTGGCTTCGGAGTAGTTCCAAGTGGTTCTGTCAGGCCCGGCGCTTCTGGCTCTGGTGCATCTGGACCCCACGGAGCTGGCGTTGCTGGGCGTCCTTCTGCTGGAGGCTTCGGTTTTGGTCCGAGCGGAGCTGTTTATGGAGGATACGTTCCCTTCGGAGGCTCAAACGGCTATTTTGGTGGCTACGGTGATGATCTCTATGGCGGATATGGCGCAGGTTTCTACGGTTACCCGTATGGCTATGGCGATGGCTACGGCTACGGCTATTACGGTCCGTATCCCGGTTTTTCCTACGGCTTCCCGGGAGCTCCGGCCGGTTTCTCTCCTGCTGGCCCAGGCAGCGCCAGCGCCGGCTCTGGATCTAGCGGCTCACAAGTCTCTCTCACGCGCTCAGCTAGCAGGCCTTCGGCAGGTTCTAGGTAGGAAACTTCACATTCAACATCACTACGTTTACGTATATGTTAAAATCGAAAATGCACATTATAGTGACAGCACCACACGCAGAGTTGTGTGAACGAAATCGACAAACTGGTGTTGTCATTAATACTTGTAGGTTCTTAATTACGTTATTTATTTATCTGAAATTTCAAACTGGCAACATCCTTCAATCACATTTCCTGACATAAATACTACAGGGTGGTAGCTTTAATGAATGTTTCGTTGATAACAATATCAGTTGAAATCTAAAGGGCTACTTGCAGGTGTTTGCATTACACATAACTTCACACACAAAAAAAATCTGCCAAGTTTGCACTCGGTCGCGCAAAGCTTAGGCACAGCGAAGCTTACTGGCTGCTACTGCTAGGTATTAGACAGTTTTAGTATTGCGGAAATGGCACCACGCTAAACGCAATAAAATAGCGGAGTCAGACTGCGCATGCTCAGAACGCTATTTCAGTTTTGCGGGTAGCGTGCCTCCGCTATTTTTCAAATATAGCGGAGACGCTAAACGCTCGCTAAGTTTCTAGCGTTGCAAACATGGTGGCACCCTCGGCCCGAGTGCTTGACATGCAGGCTCGTTTCAAGGCTTGGCGTGGATCCACACGGCTAGTTTGGTTGTCGAGCTGCTCAGTTTGCTGCTTTGACTACTCGCAGCTAGATGGTTTTGCGCTTAGCGGCGCATCGTTGTCTTACGCTATACTAAAACTCTATCGAACAGCGTTCCGCAAAGATTTAGCGTGCATAACACGCTAACGCTAACGCAAGCATTTTCCGCAATACTAAAAGTCTCTATTAACTTGGTTGCTGCTAGGTCTTAACTTGTTTTAACTTAACTACGCATGTAGGAAGGTATTCCCGAGAGATCATTTTCGAGGGTGCCTTCCATTTCGCGACATTTCTCGTGACTAGCGCCGGACGTGTGGGCGCCTACGAGTGACATGCCACAAACGCAGGCAGGCTAACCAAGTTTGGTACAGTGCCACGAACGCTGTCGCTTGGCGACACCGAACGCGTTGGCGACATTTCGCGTGACTAGCGCTGGACGCGTCGCCGCCTACGCGCGACGCGTTCCTGGCATGCCACAAACGTCGGCTGGCTAACCAAGGTTGGCACAATGCCAAGAAGTCTGCTGTTTGCCGACGCCGAACGCGTTGGACGCTAGCCACTCGATATCAATCGGCCAGCTTCGCTGTGGCTTGAGCTTTGCGCGGCCTAGTACAATCTTTTGCCTTTTTTTTCTCTCTCTCTTCTGGCTCAGCGCGCCGCGGAGAGAAGAGAGGTAGGGGTCTGGAAGGCAAGGAGCTGGCGAGGACGAGACAGCGTGCGCACGCACGCGGTCTTCACCTCCTCCTCCTACGGGTTGCCATGGCTACCACGGCTACGCACCACTAATTACGGCAGGCTTAAACAGCTTCGCTGTTAAAAGTATTCTATCGGGACAATTATCAGTGGGCTCCAACTTTATTAATGCGATTAGCATTCCAAGGATGCTTCCGGTACTTTTTGGTATCTATGTTCGGATCTAACCATTTTCCTTCAACTTGGGTCCCTGGCTACTTATCACGGGCTATGTGCCGCTCTTCAATGAAACAAAAATTCTTAATATTTCTCGGGTGGTGGGCGGAATAAATCCCGCGTCATATACGCCTTGCAAACTGCCAGCTGCAATTCGTAAATTGCAATACGTGCCGTAAGGTAATTATTTCGAAAGGTAATTAGTGAGGTTTTGTTAATTCTGTTAATTCTGTTTTGTTAACCGTGTTTCGATTTCTCGTGCAAGTAATGTCCGCCTCTCTGAATAATCCAGCTCAAGTACTAGAACTATGTTATCTGCTACCACCTATTTTTAAAAATTCTATAAAATTTAAAACTGATCACCTTGTATATTCAGACAACCTTGTCTAAATTTGTCTATAAGTGTGTTTTCAAATATTCAGACATGCTTCACGCCCAGATTTCATGGCAGCGCCGCTAAATTGCGCATCGTGTTGGGAGGGAGGGCAGGCATAGATAGCGGTACAAGGTAGATAAAGAAGTTATAAGAAAAAAAATATTGTTAAGGTGATGTATACAAAAATGCTAGGATGAAAAGCATGTATAGCATACCTGAATAACTCAAGCAGGCTAGGTGACTATTTTTCCCCGCCCCGTTTCAACTGGAATGCCAAATAAATCATCATCATCGATGCGAGAGCGAGGAGCCCGGCTGTGTACATGCCTATTTTATGACGTGTTTGGTGGTGGAAACATGGTAGGTCCCTAGATTGCTTTAGTGCTAATTGCAATAATGTTGACATTCATGGTGAAATCTGTTCTGCCCGAATGTTCTTAACTTCCCGTCTGTTAATAAATACAGAAGAACTGCTCTTCGGCGGGGGAAGCACGTTCACACTCAGTAATTTTAATAATTTCACTTTGCAGATGTTAGCGTAGGTAAACTGCTTGAGTACCAGTTGAAAACTGAAGGCTTTTATGTAGATATATTTGCAGGTTAATAAACAGTATATTAAAATCTTTGTTTTTACTTGAAGTTCATGCGTACTGTTGTAGTTGAATATTCTGGGTCCCACCTCAAAAATTCCGAGATATCGAACCGCACAAGCTAATCGATAACGCGAAAATAAAGTTAACGACGGAATAGCATATCAAGTGCCTGGAAATTTATGCGCACTGATTAACAGTTCAAGATGATGAGGACCTGAGCGAATTTTATATCGCCAGTTCAATTGAGTTCAAGTCAAGCAAGTCGTCAGTTTATTTAGAACCGCACATAATACGAACTCGCTCCTGCAAACGATGAGGATCTGAAAAATAACTGTCACAAAAGCAAAAATTATCAGGATGATCTGCAGTGGTACGAATGCTACCAGCAACTCTCGTGCTGCTGTGTGCTCGATGGAGCATGCGTTCTAAGAACAGCTGCTGCTGATAACAGTGGCCCCGAACAGTACTGCCGAGCCTTATCAAGGTTCGTAAATATTACTTGCGGCCTTCAGGACAAACGTGTGGTGTGAAATCTTGCGCCGTTCTTCATCGTTATGTTCCCCCACATCGTTCCCTTCAAGGCATCGCCAGCTGAATGTTGAAATAATGACGCGCGATAGCCCTCTTTTGCACATTGGTGGTAACGAGGATTTACATATGGTTATCCGAGCAGTTCTTTGTCTCGGTTGGCGTGTATTGTCGTGTAAAGGCTTTTGTATCTTGTATGTGAAACAGAAGCAAGTATACAGATTCTCGAAAGATATGTTGTCATGTGTGGTGCCCGTTAGATACAGACAACAAAATACTTAAAAAACGTGAATGTGTCAAGTGTCAGTAAGTGTAACGTACATTCATAACTTTCTTTATTCTCAGTAATGAATCTACTGTACTTTCTTTGGAATGTCTAGTGCAAGCTCCAGCCGCCAATCAAGCGCCAGCAGGGCATAATCTAGAGTCATGGCCACTACTCGGAGCCTTACAGGAACGCAGGTAGCGTACTATCCGAAATATACGAGCATTAAATATTCTTTGATATTTTACCTGTGACACCTGCTTATTGTTTGCGAACCAATCGAATGGCTATAGGAGTTTCGCTTTCTAGTGATCTACAAAGCAACGTCTGCAGTACATAATATGGCTAATGTGTCTACCAAGCTCAGTGCACCATTACATTGTACGCGGTAATGTGTAAAAAAAGGAATTGGTATTTATTGTAAAATTGGAAATGGTCATGGTATGCTGCATGTCATCTGCGACGTAATTGTACGATTTGGTTATGTGCACCAAACCGCCTCTTAGACAGTGATGCACTGCAACATCTATCACGACGCAATGTATAGGTGTCCTACACTCTCATTCTGCGTAAAAGAATAAGAAATACAGTGAACTTGATAGACATTACAGAAATCGTTGAAGGATAAAATGTTGCCTCTATTGCCTTGTTCACAGTTTGTGCTCTGTAATAGCGTCTGTACACTTTTCGATATCTGTTCTTTAAGCGACGAAGCATAGAGTTAGGCGAATAAGAATTACAACTTTATATTCGCTTAATGTTTGCATAATGACCTTATCAGACACAGGAGTCCTACCGTATCAATAAATATGACGAGA
The DNA here is from genome assembly GCF_013339745.2 of Dermacentor silvarum. Classification (NCBI taxonomy): domain Eukaryota; kingdom Metazoa; phylum Arthropoda; class Arachnida; order Ixodida; family Ixodidae; genus Dermacentor; species Dermacentor silvarum. Next base: position 70,415,215 of record NC_051161.1, read on the forward strand.
CAGGGTAGGAGGCCCTTTATTTTGAGAATATATATCATAAAAATGTCTTTTTCTCTATTTTCTAGGACCTGGTGATGTTTTCATGGCTGATCCAAGCAAATCTCTCCAAAAAAAATATTAGTTTTAGCGTCTCCAACACTCTCCGACGACGTCCTGCAAACATTCACCTAATAAAATAAAAATTCGATATGCAACTAGACTGGCGAAGTGTTCGTGTCCTTGCTCTTAAACCATTCTTATAGACGTACATGTACGCAAAGAATAGCGGGCCATTTAATTTTTCTTATCTGTCATTGTTAGGGGGAGTACTTTGCAGATATAAAAAAAAGTTGTGCTTGTCAACTACATCCTCCGAACTGCGCTCCTTGCGTAGGAAATCCACTGAAGAGCCAGCCAGGTCTAAGCAGGGTGTGGGTTCTTGTCCACGCGAACCAGCTTGCCTCCGCCGAATTAAAACACCCCAATATACACAAACACGTCCTGGCATGGTTGCATCCGCTGTTTCCTATATATTGCTATTTCTGCCAATGAACACAAGTTGTTATTTTACAATTATGTAGTCCATCTTTCTTGGCTTTCTTGGTTCCATAGTCGTCGCGATATGTTTCGTTAGCATTTATTTTCTCCTTCTATGTCACCAAACTGCCCTCTTAGGGTCGACGCTCATATTATGCTAAATAGCGTTGCCGAAGCTGCGGGCATAGAAAGGAAACAGCATATGCAACATAGCCACGACGTGTTTGTGCATATTGGGGTGTTTTAATTCGGCTGCGGCAAGCTGGTTCGCGTAGACAAGAACCCACACCCTGCTTAGACCTGGCTCGCTCTTCGGTGGATATATATTGTTACGGTGAGGGAAGCAGACGATGTTGACGACGGAGAGGACGACGAAGTGGCAACAGCCTCTGTGGATTCTCGGCTGCTGTTTATGTATCTCGTGTAAATACATACCCACTGCCGCGCGATTCTTGGCCTATCCCCCTTAGTGGGTGCGAGCCATGACAGAGGTTCATCATCATCATCATCATCCAATACATCTTGTAAATAGTTTTATACCCGTGACATTTTGGTGAGAGGTGCTGGGTAAGCGTCTTCGCCACGCAGCTCCACAGCGGACGCCTCGCCCAGCCTGGGAACATGCATCCAGAGGCAGGCACCGCGTCTGCAGCTTCATCGATGACGACGCATACCCAGTACATTGCTCTACCTCAGCCGCGAGACCCCGGCAAGTTCAACGGCCTCAATGGTGTTGACGTAGAAGAATGGTTGAAGATGTATGAGCGCGTCAGCAAGGTGAGCAGGTGGGATCCGACCATAACGCTGGTCAATGTCGTGTTCTACCTCGACGGAACACCACGAACGTGGTATTACACACACGAGGAAGAGCTCACCAGCTGGGAATTGTTTAAAGAGAAGCTGTCCGACGTTTTAAATGCGAAGCATTTCTTGCCGGCGGCTCTGTCCGTCCCTCCCGCGTCCCACACCCCCACAGCGCATGCGCGTCCCCTCCCCCTCGCTCTCCTCTCCTACGCTCCCCCCTTTCTCTCCTCTAGGCATCCGGAGCGGCGCACACGACAGATGGTGCGACAGCTGGATACTGTACTGGGCGCGCCACGGTAGTTCCGCAGTATGATAATGACGGAGCGCGCGCGCCTCATTCTCTCTCCTGTGCAGCGCCGCGATGAGCGCTTGGGCCGCTGCCGCGAAACCATCTCCAGCTCAAGCTAACCATCTCCCCGCTGCTTCGCATCCACACATGGTTCCCTTTAGCGGGAGATGGAGTAATTTTTTGGCAATCCGACCGGTCGACAGCTAGCCGCCAAGCAACAACTCACCACGTGCGCCCAAACTGCTACCGAGTCGTATATCTCCTACATTCAGGACGTCCTCGCCCTCTCTCATAAAATCTACACGTCCATGCCTGAGGCGGACAAGGTTGGGCACATTATCAAAGGCATCGCGGACGACGCATTCAACGTTCTGGTCTTTAGAAACCTATTGACTGTCGACACCATCATGAAGGAATGTCGCCGTTTTGAGCAGGCGAAGAGCCGCCGTATACATAATCAGTTTACCCGGCTTCCAAATACTGCAGCGACCTCTTCTTCCGACCAATCTCGCTTGCCACCACCAAGTGAAAACGTGACCCGCATTGTGCGCCGCGAACTCGAAACAACGTTTCCTGTCTCGCCTCAACAGACGTCTTGGACCAACACTGCTGAGACGATATAGCTGATCTAGTCCGTGGTTCGCCAGGAAATTGCCAATATGGGTTTCCCCAGCACCTGCTTCTCGAGTCGTCCTGACACCGGCCCTGCTCATATGCCTCGGTCCTATCGCAATCCACCCTACAGTGCCCGTTATCCCTACAGTGCCCGGAATTCATCGGACTGGCGTGCACCTGATGACATGCCGATCTGTTTCTGCTGCGACCGAATCGGTCACGTTTCCCGGCACTGCCGTAGCCATTGGCCATCCCCGCCTCGAAACACTTTTTGGGATTCAAGTTCGCCCCGCAGTTCTTCACCGCGTCATTTCTACGACGCTTCCGACGCCTCTACATCTACTCACCGCTATACTCACTCGCCCTCGCCTCAACGTCGCCAGCCACGTCCGCCCCAGCTTCACCACTCGCCTTCGCCGACCTACCCAGGACCATCCCAGCCGGAAAACTAGGCAATGCGGCACCTCGGGGTAGTGCTGCAATGTCGAATTTACCTCAAGATCCTCCTTTGATACTGTTTACGAGACAGAACCTTCTCGACGTCCACCTTGACGGCACACTCGTCACAGCACTCATAGATACTGGAGCGCACGTATCGATTATGACCAGCTGCCTTCGCCGCCATTTAAGGAAAATTGTTACCCCTGCCGTTACTCGGGTCGTACGAATCGCCGAGGGCAGCACGGTGGCCGTGGTCGGACTGAGTACTGCACGTGTGAGCATTTCCGGCAGCCATACTGTCAAACTTTTCACTGTGCTTGACCAATGCCCCCATGACCTCATACGAGGCCTAGACTCCACTCTGCCCATTCAGCGCTCATCGATTGTTCCTCAACTATTGTGCTTCTGAACCTGCCTCTGCTGGACGATCCTCGGACACCTCACGAAATTCGCCTAAGAAGGACTAATTTTGTTCCCGTTCTACCACAGGCCTTGACATACATCGAAATGGCGCCATCTGCGCCAGTTCCCGATGGTGATTACATCTCCGCTCCTATAACTGCCATCGTTCTCAGCCACAAAGTTACTGTCCCGCATACAATACTGAGGGTCCCAAACAATCGCACATATCTCCCTCTGGTGAATTTCGCACTCACAAAGCAAATTCTGCCTAAAGATATTACCGTACGTGGCTACGATCACTGCTTTAGAAGTTCGCTGCGTTGATACTTTTGCCGTCGACGCTTCCTGTGAGCCTTTCCGGTCTGCCAATTGTACTGACCACAACATTAGGTAAATTATCGCCGCGAATCTCACACCTGTGGAGGCTGAACAGCTCTGCAGTTTATTGCTTTCGTACGAGGACATATTCGTCCTGAATAACCGTCCCTTACGTCAGACGTCACTTGTCAAACACCGTATACATACAGGTGATAATCCTCCCATTCATCGGAGACCCTACCAAGTTTCTGCTTTGGAGCGCAAAGTGATCAAAATGGAAGTAGACAAGATGCTCGCGAAAGACATCATTGAGCCATCGCCAAGTCCTTGGCCGTCACCTGTTGTGCTGGTCAAAAAGAAGGACGGCACATGGAGATTCTCCGTCGACTACCAGCACCTCAACCGCATCACGAAGAAGGACGTCTACCCACTACCTCGTATAGATGACGCCCTTGTTTGCCTATACGGGGCACAGTATTTTTCGTCCGTTGACCTACACTCCGGATATTGCCAAATCGCTGTGGATGATCTCGATCGTGAAAAGACCGCCTTTATAACGCCTAATGGTCTTTACAACTTCAAACTTGTGCCTTTTGGGCTATGCAACGCTCCGGCTACCTTTGAGCGTATGATGGACTCATTACTCCAAGGATTCAAGTGGTCGACTTGTCTTTGCTCCCTAGATAATGTTATTGTGTTCTCGCCCACATTCAGTACACACCTTGAGCACCTTTCAGCTGTACTTGCTGTTTTTCGCAAGGGCGGTCTGCAGCTCAGCTCTAAGAAATGTAACTTCGGCCACCGTGAAATTACAGTCCTTGGGAATGTCGTCAATGCGTCTGGCATCCGACCGGACCCGGAGAAAATTCGCACCGTGAAAGATTTTCCTGTCCCACAAACCGAAAAAGATGTCCGCAGTTTCGCGGGCCTTTTCATAGGGAGCGTCTCAGGCCGCCGCCTTTTCTCGCCTTACCACATACCACCCCGCCGATTCTAGGACACTTCGATACGTCAGCCCCTTACAGAGGTGCGCACCGATGCCAGTGGCGACCGCATCGGTGCCGTCTTGACACAAGTTCAGCACGACCGTGAACATGTTATTGCGTACGCTAGCCGTCTTTTGTCACCTGCGGAGCGGAATTACTCTATTACCGAGCGCGAATGTTTGGCCCTTGTGTGGGCAGTAGTGAAATTCCGCCATTATTTATATGGCAGGCCCTTTTCTATTGTAACGGACCACCACGCCCACTGTTGGATTTCGTCCTTAAAAGATCCCACAGGGAGGCTTAGACGATGGGCTTTGCGGCTACAGAAGTATTCCTATTCTGTGGCGTATAAGTCTGGTCGCCTACACAATGACGCTGACTGCTTGTCCCGTTACCCTGTACACACGCCTGCCAACGCCGACACGGACGCTTCCGATAGTGCTGTTTCCATTTCCCAGCTTTTCGACATGGCCCACGAGCAACGCCATGACGCTAACTTGAGGACCCTCACTGACCGAATGGAATCTGCTCCTACAGATCCATCGTTACGGTGGTTCGTCCTCAACGACGGGATATTGTACCACCTTAATTTTCTCCCTGACGATGCTCCCTGTAAAAGATAATTTACGAAAGGGAGACGTTCGTCACACTCGTTTGTCGTGCCGCGCGATGAGGAATAATGACGCAGGAAAAGCCAGTCTGACTCGGGGTGCAAAATGCAAACTACATTTATGACAAAAGGCAAAGTACACCCGGACAGAACGTTACGCATATTACACACATAACACGCTAAAAGAGCTGAAGCTGGTGGGAGTCCAAAAAACCCACAGTTCGAAAGATGTAGCAGCTCACAGTACGTGGACAGGATGCGGTGGACAGGTTGCAGGAGTGAGGGGCGATGAGTGACGACGTCGGACACGCGTGGATGTTGGACGGTGAGAAGATGGCTCTTGAAGAACTGGAGACGACCGCTCAGCAGCCAGCCTGCATCCGAGCCGCAATGCACGCTGCAGGAACGGTCAGCCTGCCCAGCGGAAGCTTGCGCTCGAGCCGCAGTGCTCGGCGCAAATGTGGCCATTAGCCAGGCCACGAACGATGCTCCGCCGAACAGCTGGCCGAGGAGACGCCTTGCCCGCGATCCGCCATGCTCGCGGCAAGTGGTATCACAGCAGACCACGCCACGCTCCGAGCTGCATTACTCGAGCTGGCGAACGCCTTGGCCAAGGGCAACGGTCGGGCGGCAGCTCCAGGGACGGCCGCGTTCCTTGGAGCCTTGATTGTCGGCGTCCGACCCGTCGGCCTGCTGTCTTGCGTCTCCCGTTGACTAGGCGTGCGTCTCGCCACGAAGCATTTCATCACGTGCTCGCCATACGTGGCCCAATTGTGGCACGACGCATCTTCAGAATACCACTGGGCCATCGCTGATTTGGCGAGATCACTCACATGCGTGGTCCACCCGCGAAAGAGCGCGTGCACACTTCGTCGTCGTCGGCGTCGTTTTCTTTCGTTCATCACAATCGCCCCCCACACAAGAAAGTTGTTTCGGTAAAAACAACTTTTTTCTAAACACCGCAACACAGTAACGAAAAATGACACTCAATATACGTCCGCTACACCCAATCACACATGTGAAAGAAGACTGAGTCCTAACCACACAAGTACACAACGTGGGTAATTGTTCCCCACTAACATTCGAACAACTAAACACTGCCACAACAGTACAAACATAAGCATGGAAACAAAAGGGAAAAAAGAACTATATAAAGAAGCAACACCAAATGTCATAACCCCTTTCATGCTCGCTAGGCTCATTAGCATTTACGTTACGAATGTCTAGGCCGCTATTTACAACAGCTGTATTTTGTGCAAACGGGCTTGGGGCGATTCCAACATATCTTCCCGAAGCCCTGAACACAATACATCAGTCTACGAACAAGTTGCACACAATATAGGCTATCTCGCACACAGCCAGACACTCAAAAAGATATGCAACCGAACTTAGTTCCAATAACAGAGGATCACTCACCGCTACATCCTCTAACGCTGAACACGATCGATGAAACAGTGGAACGCACTGTAGAAATACAAGAACCCTTTTTTTTCTACAGTGGCTGCGGTGCCAGTTTCTACCGGCACTCTCTTTACGTATAAAATTTTTAAACCGGACATGCTTTCTTAGACGCAGTGCATGAAATTCACCTGAGAGCAAGGTTCTTCTTACAGTGCTTGGTAGCACAAGCTGGCGTGCCAAAATTTTCAGACATGGAACAAACTTTTCCTGCGAACCGCTTCTTGCGCAGAGCGCGTTCTGCGTTCCTAGTCTGAGTGCTTTCTACTGCCCTTACTTTCTCACTACGCCGCTTATCACAGATCTCTCTTCTAGATTGAACAACGTGTTCCCCGTTCTGCCCTACATTATATCTTTTCGTATCCAGTCCTTTCATATTCCCATTTTGTTTTTGTGCAAAATCTGTTTGGCCATAGCCCTCGCAGAAAAAATGATTTGATTTCTCATTCTTGCGTTCGGAACGCAACCCTATAGCATCATGCGCCCCACCTGTAAGCAAGCTTTTCCCGGGCTCGCTGGCCTCATTTCTGTATGGCTGTAGACATTTGCCAGAGTCTACACACAAGCTCATCAACTCTTTTGTAACCACTCCTTCTGAGGTGTTACCTTGTGCCACGTACCTTAAGTTCAGAGGCACGATTCTTGGCTCTAAGCCATCCTTTTGTTCTGTATGATGCTCGAACCAGCACCAACCAGAACGATCGCCATTAAGGCTATTATCGCAGCATTTACTACGCTGCCATTCGTGGTAGAGAGCTTGATGACAATCCGCTTTGACTGTCATCTTACTAACGATTTTCGCAGTAGATGCCTTCCTTAAGTCTTCATCGAGACTAACTTTATCCAGACCGTTTGCCTTGATAACGTTTTCACGGCAGGTGTTGTACACAGTCACCGACGCGAACTCTCTATCCTTATATTGCACATTCTCAAAATTTCCCCAGTAGCCATCCACGTCACTACACCTGTCTAGATCAGATTTTACATTGTCAAGTCCCGCTTGGTTGACGACGTCAAAGCAGCTGATACCGCAATTGACCAGCCCAACTGTCGGCAGTTTTCCGAGCACCGCGTCCTCCTCGTTCGCCTCCACTACTCCGGCCTTGCCTAGCTCTTCTGAAGCGAATATACCTAAACGCTGCTGTACCAATCGCCGCCGGAGCTCACGCACTGAAACCTCCGTTTTATTTAACCTTTCTTCACGGGCCTGCAGATCTCGCGCTACAACTTTAGCATGCGCAAATGAACGCAACGTTTCTCTATCCTCAGCTAGTTCAGCTTTGTCGTAGCTTAGCTCTTTTTCAAACCAGTTCAGAAATTCCTCAAGAGGCATGCTAAGCTCCTCGCTAAGTGAAACTAACTTTTCCGGGTCCATTCCTCAGCCACGGCACACAAACAAGGTGAAACTCTTAATGGTGATAAAGAGCTTAGTCCTGTCGCGGACGCCAGAAATGTAAAAGATAATTTACGAAAGGGAGACGTTCGTCACACTCGTTTGTCGTGCCGCGCGATGAGGAATAATGACGCAGGAAAAGCCAGTCTGACTCGGGGTGCAAAATGCAAACTACATTTATGACAAAAGGCAAAGTACACCCGGACAGAACGTTACGCATATTACACACATAACACGCTAAAAGAGCTGAAGCTGGTGGGAGTCCAAAAAACCCACAGTTCGAAAGATGTAGCAGCTCACAGTACGTGGACAGGATGCGGTGGACAGGTTGCAGGAGTGAGGGGCGATGAGTGACGACGTCGGACACGCGTGGATGTTGGACGGTGAGAAGATGGCTCTTGAAGAACTGGAGACGACCGCTCAGCAGCCAGCCTGCATCCGAGCCGCAATGCACGCTGCAGGAACGGTCAGCCTGCCCAGCGGAAGCTTGCGCTCGAGCCGCAGTGCTCGGCGCAAATGTGGCCATTAGCCAGGCCACGAACGATGCTCCGCCGAACAGCTGGCCGAGGAGACGCCTTGCCCGCGATCCGCCATGCTCGCGGCAAGTGGTATCACAGCAGACCACGCCACGCTCCGAGCTGCATTACTCGAGCTGGCGAACGCCTTGGCCAAGGGCAACGGTCGGGCGGCAGCTCCAGGGACGGCCGCGTTCCTTGGAGCCTTGATTGTCGGCGTCCGACCCGTCGGCCTGCTGTCTTGCGTCTCCCGTTGACTAGGCGTGCGTCTCGCCACGAAGCATTTCATCACGTGCTCGCCATACGTGGCCCAATTGTGGCACGACGCATCTTCAGAATACCACTGGGCCATCGCTGATTTGGCGAGATCACTCACATGCGTGGTCCACCCGCGAAAGAGCGCGTGCACACTTCGTCGTCGTCGGCGTCGTTTTCTTTCGTTCATCACACTCCCCTTCCATTTCTCGTTCCCCAACACCTCCGCTTAACCTTGCTTCCATATCCGTGTGTTATGGATATGGAATAGAACAGGCAGTGCGGCTGAAATGCTTCCGGGTTTTTCAAGTTGTTTACAGCAAAAAGGTTGTGGCGTAGTGAGAAGGAGAGTGCACCTTTCAGACCAGTGCCATGACTCGAATCGTGGTGGTTGGCTTAATGAGTTGGCCATATCCAAAAGCTTCGACCATGTCATGTGGCTAGTCGCCAGGTTCCGGCAGTTCTTTCTGCAGACTGATGCGCACACTCGACAGCCAGGTGGTGCTTACTTTTTTTTCTGAGATGACCCCACGGAGGAAGAAGGGCACCTCTAGTTGGAGGCACCAAACCACTGGCTTGCATTTACAGAAAGACGGAAAACGTGACATCACCATCCGCAAGTTGTCTTCATTGGGAGTAGAGAGTGTGGTTTTCATGGTGATCCATGTCCGAGGTCCTCAATTTATGTATGTAGCTCATGTGCACGTCTCCAAACATTCTTAAAGTAGCCAAGTAATCAATTTTTAAATTCTGCACAGTTACAGACATAGGAACAAGCATGCCACTGGAATTCTGAATGAAGAAATCGCCGGCGATGTCCCGCGCAATCTTATTTTTTGTGCCTTGAAAACACCTCCGTACCTGACACCAACGGCCGTGCATATGTACTATTTAAATTGCAGGGAGATATTAGAAGACGGTTACCTTACCAAGGAAACTATGTGATCCATTAAACTGTTATTCAAACATTACCCAGCCTGGCCGATGTACCATTGCCCACTGGACCACAAAATATGATACACCGCACCTTTCTCGCAGGCCGCCAACCAATCACAATGTCTAAATTTGTTTTCGTGCCAATCTTGCCTAAGCCCTTTAGCCTCTCCCTGTATGGCTGTGCATATATGGCACAACTTATTTCTTCTGAAAAAAAATTAACAGACACTGAACACAGAGATAAGTTTATACCCCCTTAAGCAATGGCTGGTACTCCCGTAAACGCGGCCTCCTCATTACGACGACAGAAGAGAAGTGAAAATCTACGCTGGAATGATTAGCGGCAACGCAGCCAGCTGTGAGAGCAGACGACGAGGAACGCGGGAGCCATGGCCCGAGCGCGTGCCCAACACGAGCCACCTGTGCAGCTCTGAAAGCAGCTGTTTTTATTTAGCGTTACATCGCCGGCGCCGGCTAGCGAATACAAGCTTTGCTTGAAAACAAAGATGGCTGCTATATCCAGATTCACTGTGGCACTTGCAGTTTAGTGCTGTTCTCAACTTTCTGCATTGTGGTGTGGGACCGAGGTGTTTCGTCGAAACAGAAAGCCTCCTTCCTGCCAATTACCTTGTAGTCATCGCTGTCAAAGAAACAGTGAAAGTAGTTGCGCTGCACATGCAAGCGTTCGGCTTTCTCGGAGAGCCGCATCAAATATTTAATGCGATGAGCATTCTTTGCCTACTTGGAGCGTGTTCAGCCTATCTATCTATCTATCTATCTATCTATCTATCTATCTATCTATCTATCTATCTATCTATCTATCTATCTATCTATCTATCTATTTTTCTAGCCTTTTACGCCGACACAGTGGCCCAGGTTGTCAACCAGCTTGGGCCACTAGGTGTGTGCTCGTGGGGCCGTCTTGGTCCTCCCACCTTTGTCATATCAGCTTCGTGATCTGACTCTCGTCATGCCGTCGTCGTCATGCCTTCTACTGCCAACCCAGTGGCCCGAGTTGTGTAATAGCTTGAGGCACTCGGTATGTGTTCGTGGTCGGGATGCCGTCGTGTTCATTGCAACATTGTCATTCCAACTTTATCATGCGCCTCTCGTGGTGCCACCTCGTCCCGCCATCGTGGTAATAAAGTCGTCATGTACTCGTTGTCACATCGCCTCGTGATGCCGTAGTGATCCCTCCATCATCGTGACTTCAGCTTCATCATGTGACTCCTTCATGCCGTTCTCGCCACCCCATTCTATTCATACAATCATCACGCATCCGTTTTAACATGGCCGTCGGGATCGTTCCATCATAGTTAATTCAACTTTCTCAACCAATTCATCTTTAAATTTACTTGTCCAGTGCCAGAAACAAGTCGGACGACAGAAACACACACGGACAGCGCTGTCCGTGTGTGCTTCTGTGTCGTCCGTGTTCTTTCTTGTGCTGGACAAGTCAATTCAAAGATGAATAAAGACCAACTAATCCGGCTGTCAGTTCTGTTTTCTCATCCGACATTCGTCATGCCACCGTCGTCACCCTATCATCATCATATAGTCATTATGCAATCGTTACCACACCACCGTCATGATGCCGTCGTGGTAGTTGCATCATCGGCATTTCAACTTCATCATTCGACACTAGTGCAGCCTTCCATCCGTCACCATATCATCGTAATATTGACGCGAAATAGGTTGGCATGTGGTGACGCTGGCCCCTTGAGGCGAGAACGACGAAGTTCGTGGTTGCGCGCGCACTCTCCGAGGTCCAGCCATTATTAAAGGCTGACGTGTTTTTCACCTATCTGTTGCTGGTCAACTATTCTAGCTGTACTAGCTGGGTGACATTTCTGGTGGAAGTGCTGGGTACGGTCGAAGTTAAGATCTCCGGAGCGTACCCCAGACCTAAGCCCGGTGAGTAGTTCGGCCGAGCTTACCCCTGTGCACGTACGTACCAGCCGACGTCTCCAGGGACTCCAGCCACAGCACGGTCTGCTACCTGAACGAAGTAGAATGACGAATCAACCACCTCCTGCCGCTACTGCAGCATCGCACGTGGTCTTCAATCAGATCCGGACGCCGAATCCGTTCCACGGGAGTGCTTCAGAGGACGCCAGCGACTGGCTTGACCATTTTGACCGTGTCGCCAACGTCAACGACTGGACCCACGAGCGTAAGCTTCGCTAAGTGTACTTCGCTCTTGAAGATTCCGCTAAAATATAGTTTGAGAACCACGAGGCGACACTGACGTCATGGGAAGAATTTCGTCGGCAGTTCCTCAATGCCTTCGCCAGGGCGGACAGGAAGGAGAGGGCAGAGTTAGCAATGGAATCAAGAATTCAAGGCCCCAATGAGCGAGTGACAGCGTACGTAGAAGACATGAATCGGCTCTTCAGACGTGCGGACCCCTCTATGAATCAAGCAAAGAATGCAAAGCCACCTAATGCGCGGCGTCAAAAAGGAAATCTTTGCTGGCCTCATTCGAAATCCGCCGACGACAGTAGCAGAGTTCCACGACGAAGCCACTGCCATGGAAAAGGCCCTTCAACAGTGGGCTAGGCAATACAACCGCGACGCCGTGATTTCAAGGGAGCTCTCTACCGTTATCCTCGGCAACGACGTCGGCGCCTTGCGAGAACTCATTAGGGCTGTCATCAAGGAGGAACTGCAGAAGATGCAGACGACCGCTGCCTCTGTGGGACAACTTTCCATTGCGGAAATGGTGCGCACCGGGGTCCTACAGGCCGTCCATGTTCCTGAACAGTACGAGGCACCACAGCAGGGAGCGCGTCCTGAAATGAGTTACGCTGAAGCAGTACGCCGTCAACCACCCTCAAGTGCGTATAGCATGGTACACCCCGCTCAACAATTGGACGTAAGCTTCAGGCCTCGCAGCCCACCGCACATCGCCGAAGCAAGAACTAGGAAGAGCGACGTATGGCGCACCGCAGACTACAAGATCCTTTGTTATCATTGTGTCGAAGCCGGGCACATCTACAGAATGTGTCCTTATCGTCATGTGGGGCTCCGCGGATTCTCGCCGAATGCACCTCGTCCACGACCTGGTGAGCGGCCGCCGGAAATAGAGAGTTTCGTCGTGAATCGTCGCAATGGTGATCAACGATGGCACGAGCCTCGTTCGTCGTCTCCTGCTCGTTACAGGTCACCATCACCAAGCCAAGCCTTCTCTCGCGGCGCTCTCAGACGCCGCTCGCCTAGCCCGGCGGGTCGGGAAAACTGAGTTCAGCGACCTCCGAAGGTGAGGCCGCTGACGTCGACTGTGCGCAAGATCCTCCACTACGACGACAACGACGAAAACAGAACGACGCAGACGTACAGACGCAGTCAAACACCGTACGAGAGGTAATAACGTCGAACATTCCCGTCACCGTATAAGACGAAGAAATAACAGCGTTAATCGACACTGGAGCGGACACCTCAGTTATGAGCATGGACCTTGCCTGCAAGCTGAAGAAAGTTTCTACCGAGTCGACTGGGACGCAGATTCGCACTGCAGGAGGCCATCTGCTAACCCCGGTAGGAAGATGCACAGCGCGAGTGAGCATTCGTAGATTTACGTACCTCGTAGATTTCGTTCACCTCCCAAGCTGTTCGAGGGACCTAATTCTGGGAATGGACTTTCTGCAAGCTAATTGAGCCGTCATTAACTTACAAAAGTCGCTGGTAACGTTTTCAACGGCGCAGGCCTTAGCAGGGAGCATACTTGACGACACGTATGTCAACGCCTTGAGGATTGTCGACGAGAACATCACGGTGCCGCCAAGGAGCAGCGTATTGACCCTCGTAACCTGCGACGCATTCGACGACTATGAGAGTATTGCCGAGGCAAATATCCCGCTGTTGCTCGAAAGACACATCTGCATCGCCCGGGGCCTTGTTCGAATACAGAATAAGTGCTCTCAAGTTTTGTTGCCAAACTTCAGCCATGAGTATCAGCACGTCCCTCAAGGTACAGTTGTGGCCTTTCTGAACCGCATTGCTGACTTCTCCGACGTCGGCACGTTACAAGTGACTTCACCGGATGCAACAACTCACGCCAGCCTGAGTACCCGCGTCCACATTAATGCTGACTTAGCAGATGTACAGAAGGATCAGCTACTGGGCCTAGTGACAGAATTCTCTGGCTGTTCTTCCACAGAATCTAGAGTCCAGCGCACCACATTACGCAACACCGGATAGTTACAGAGGAGTCGGCGTGGCCTGTTCGTCAGCACCCGTACCACGTGTCACCTATGGAGCGGGAGGCGATTAAGCGTCAAGTTGAAGAAATGCTCAATGATGACGTCATCCAGCCGTCGACAAGTCCGTGGGCGTCGCCTTCGTACTAGTAAAAAAGAAAGACAACACGCTCCGCTTCTGCGTTCACTACAGACGGCTTAACCGAGTCACCAAACGCGACGTTTACCCCCTGCCACGGATCGATGACGCTTTGGACCGTCTGCGTCATGCTGAGTTCTTTACTTCGTTAGACATAATGTCAGGGTACTGGCAAATCGAAGTGTATGAGCGTGACCGTGAAAAAACCGCCTTCATGACTCCCGACGGGCTATACGAATTTAAAGTCCTGCCTTTCGGTCTCTGTTCCGCTCCTGCTACGTTTCAACGAATGATGGACACTGTACTCGTCGGACTAAAGTGGCAGACATGTCTAGTGTACCTAGACGACGTTGTTGTGTTTTCCAGCACGTTCGATGAACATCTCACTCGGCTACGAAGTGTCCTTATCGCAATGAGCCTGAAAAATGTTACTTTGGCTTCCAGGAACTCAAGTGTTTAGGCCACGTGGTCAGCTCCCAAGGAGTACGACAAGACCCAGAAAAGCTCGCTGCCGTTGCCTAGTTTCCTCGCTCTAAAGACAAGAAGGCTGTTCAGCGGTTCCTGGGCCTCTGCGCTTACTACCGTCGTTTTGTTGAAGGCTTCTCGAGGATGGCTGAACCTCTCACGAGACTGACGCGACAAGATGTGCCCTTTGCGTGGACAGAAGACCAAGAGCAGGCCTTCACCGAATTGCGCAAACGCATTCAATCCGCTCCAGTGCTGGCGCATTTTGATGACACTGCGCCAACTGAAATTCACACAGACGCAAGCAACGTAGGACTCGGGGCGATTCTGGTTCAAGGGCAAGACGGCGCAGAACGTGTAATTGCGTACGCGAGCCGTAGTCTTACAAAAGCAGAAGCTAATTATTCGACCACCGAAAAAGAATGTTCAGCAGTCGTGTGGGCCATCAGCAAGTTCCGACATTACTTATACGGCTGGCCATTTCGAGCGATCAGTGACCGCCATTCGCTCTGCTGGCTTGCCAATCTACGAGACCCGTCAGGTCACCTTGCTCGTTGGAGCCTCCGCCTCCAGGAATACGACATGACTGTTGTCTACAGATCGGGCCGTAAGCATAGCGACTCTGACTGCTTGTCACATTCACCTATTTCATTGACATCCTCCGACTTGGAGCTAGATTTGCTGTTTCTTGGTGTCGTCGACGTGGTGCGCATGGC
Organism: Dermacentor silvarum; assembly: GCF_013339745.2. Classification (NCBI taxonomy): domain Eukaryota; kingdom Metazoa; phylum Arthropoda; class Arachnida; order Ixodida; family Ixodidae; genus Dermacentor; species Dermacentor silvarum. The sequence continues at coordinate 70,430,272 of NC_051161.1, forward strand.
TGACTACCAACGTGCAGACTCTGAACTGGTTCCAGTCATCCGATATCTCGAAGGAGCTGACGTTGTCCCACGCCCACTTTCACGAGGATTGACATCGTACTGCCTGCGGAACGATGTCCTGTACAAGAAACATTTCGAGAACAGCCAAGAAATGTTCATTCTCGTCGTTCCGACGGCGCTGCGCGAGGAAGTTTTACAGGCGTGTCACGACGATCCCTGTGCCGGCCACTTAGGCTTCTTGAGGACATTAGCGCGCATACTGCAGAAATACTATTGGTCACACCTATTTTCGTCGGTTCAGCGCTATGTGCGAACGTGCCGTGACTGTCAGAGGCGTAAAGTCCCACCCGTAAAGCCTGCCGGCCTCCTTCAGCCTTTGGATCCGCCTCCGGCGCCGTTCCAGCAAGTGGGAATGGACATTCTGGGTCCGTTCCTCCCGTCTTCGTTGCAAAACAAGTGGATAATCGTGGCAACCGATTATTTAACTCGCTATGCGGAGACAAAAGATGTGCCGCGGGGAACTGCGGCTGAAGTCGCCAGCTTCTTCGTCTACAACATCGTGCTTCGTCACGATGCACCCGCTGTGCTCATTACTGATCGCGGTGCAGCGTTTACAGCGGAGTTGTTGCAACAAGTCATCACGCTGACGCATACCAACCACCGAAGGACCACAGCCTATCATCCCCAGACTAACGGCTTAACAGAGCGCCTGAACAGAACATTGGCCGACATGCTATCCATGTACATTGATGTGGAACACAAGACATGGGATGAAATTTTGCCATACGGGACGTTTGCTTACAATACCGCTGTGCAGGAGACCACCGAGTTTACACCATTCGAGCTCGTTTACGGACGTCGCGTTACAACTCCCTTAGACGCCATGCTCCCGGTAGACCACGGAACCACAAGTAATGACACCACTGAAGAGTTCGTCGAGAAAGCAGAGGAAACTCGCCAGCTTGCTCGGAATCGCATCCGCACCCAGCAGAATACTGCCGCCTGCCGTTACAACCGGACCCGACGGAACGTCCAGTACTCACCAGGCGACCGCGTGTGGGTGTGGACACCTATCCAACACCGTGGGCTCTCGGAGAAATTGTTGCGCCGCTATTTCGGCCCCTACGAAGTTGTACGCCGCCTCAGTGATGTGAACTATGAGGTGGTGCCTCAAAGCTCTGATCCTAGTTCGAACCGACGCCGTCTCCGTGCTGAAGTCGTCCACGTAGTACGGATGAAGCCGTACTACGCACGCGAGGAATAAGCAACCCTCACAAACCGCTTCAGCCAGTAGCGCACCCAGGATCTCTGCCAGGGGGGGGGGGGGGGGGGGGGGTTGACAGTTTGCCAATACCATCTAAACAGCGCTAATTTCACTTTCTTCGGGGGAAATTGTCAAAAAATGCGCTTTTTGCGAATATGCAGACGATTGCGCGTCTTACATCTTAGTTGCAGTACTCAAATGCGTAAGGAAAGAAAAGGGGTTAAACAAAAGAGGGGGGTTAAGTCGGCCTCAAGGGGGGTTACAACCACCGAATCACCCCCCGTCGGTGCGCCACTGGCTTCAGCGTTGTGTACATTCCTGTCTGTTTTTTTTTCTTTCCATGTTGGCACTATTGCCCATATTGCTCGCCCCATGCCCTTGAAGCGACCGGGTCGGTAGCTTTTGAGAGGGGAGCAATGACGCGAAATAAGTTGGCACGTGGCTGACACTGGCCCCTTGAGGCGAGAACGACGAAGTTCGTGGTTGCGCGCGCACTCTCCGAGGTCCAGCCATTATTAAAGGCTTACGTGTTTTTTACCAATCTGTTGCTGGTCAACTATTCTAGCTGTACTAGCTGGGTGACAATATAGGCAGTTATGATGCAGTCGCCGTCACGCCAATTTGGTCATACACTCGTTTTCACACTGCAGTCATGCCATCGTCGTCATGCAGTCGTTTTCAAATCCTCATCGTGATACCGTTGCGGTCGTTCCATCGTCGTCAGTTTAACTTCGACATCATGACGTCCTAAAAAAACAATGCGAAAGCGCTGGAACGTGTAAAAACATTTCGCAGTACCCCTCCCACGATGACTGTGGACGGTTGTGCATTTAGCATTGAATGAATATAGCACCATAACGTATCGTCACCATCGAAACAAGTAATGAATGAGGTTTGTACTGCAGCGGGACTCCTCTTTCGTGCTTTAAAGGATGGGGTGGTGGGTTGCGCCACCAAGCTCGTTCGTTGTTTTATTGACTAATATCCTACCTGTCATCAAAAAAAATGAGGGGCAGCTTCACACTAGTGGTGCGAATACTAGAAAAACAGCGAAGCTGGCCACCCCACCTAGCTTTATCTCGGTTCGGCCAAGTTTTGCGGAAGATCACCCCGGAATCATCCGCAGTCCAAGGAGCAACGAACACTCGGTCATTAAAGTAACTGAAGGCTTTAGGACGCTCGAACACTTTTGCTTGGTTTCGCGGTCTCGTAACCCCGGAACTTTTGCGAATGGCCGACGTTCCGCCGCCTCTGCGGCGGCGCGACACTTGGAATCGGACTGAAGTTGTGTCACTCGCACTCGAGTAGCGGCGCGGTGGTTTTCACGCCGCGCTTTCTTTTCTTTGGGAGTGACGCTCCTCTTCGGCCGCCCCATCTTCACGGCGATGTGCTCGATGTGGAGACGGCGGGGCTTTCGTGTCACTGTGGCGCCGATGCTGAGCTATCTATCTCGTGGGTCGGTGCAGTGACGTCACGGCTTAGTTACGCCTGTGCCCAGCCCCCGGCAACCACTCCGCACGGTGCGGTGACGTCATGGCTCGGCAAAGCTAAGGCGAAGCGATACGGCGCGAACGCTGACGTCACGGCCCACGCAGCGGTGGTGAAGATCAGCCCGGTCAGCGCAGCTGGTGCGAAGCGTTGCTAGGCTACGCATGGTGACGCCATCGTCAGGTGTAGGTTTTGCGGCGCACACTCGACGGACCATCCTGGAGCTTAAAACACCTTCGCTAGTTCACAGGACTATGTGGCATTACGCTTGGACCCTTTGTGGCATTGCGCTTGGACCCATTGCGCTTGTACCCGGGTCGGCCCACATTTCGGCGTTACACCTGACGGCAAACGCCCAGGTTAAACAGCTTCGCTGTTAAAATACGAAGAATTTCCATCACCAAACTTTCTGAACCCCTATTGGGAACATTGTTTCTGCACCCCCTTTGTCGTTTTCCTGTTTTTCTTCCACAAAATCTTCCAATCGGCTCTTACTAATCTCTATGGTGGACGTGTTTACTTACCCTAGAAACAGTGGGCGCCATCTGCCAGCGCCGTCATGAAGTTTGCAGTGGCCTACGAAATGCCTGGCGCGCCGGTGCGTGCCAACGCTGAGAATTGCGTGATGTGGCAGCCGGGCTCCTATCTCGCGCTTCTTTTACAGCGTAAGCTGTTATGAGCTCATTCCAATAGCCGTTTCGGATCGCGAAGATGCCGCCGCCGACGGCGTACGCCGCCGTAACCGCTATCACCGGAAACGAGAAAAAAGTATGTGATTCCCGCCGGTATCGAGCCCGTGCCCGCTGCGTGGGAACCAGATACTCTACCACTGAGCCACGCAAGCGCTTCCTATCGGACAGCGGAAAATACCCTATAAGGCAAGCGCGCAGGGGCAGACGACCCGAGCCTCCGCCATTATGGTTGCGCCATCTAGGTAAGGTGCCTGCAAACGCAGCGTGCGCAGACGCAGACGACGATATGCGATTCAGACGAGGCGTGCAATCAACGCGCTACCGCACTGCCGAGCTTCCGCCAGTATGGTGACGCCATCTAGTTAAGGTGCCTGCAAACGCGGCGTGCCCGACATGTAAGTTGCAGTTGTAAGGCTTGATCGTGCTCAGCAGACTGCTGTGCAGAGTGCATTAGAAGCCGCAGCTCTCCATCGACGCTGGGCAGACAGTCCAGATCGTTCTCGTCAAAACGAGTCGAACAGACTGCCGCGAAGACCCTGTTGTGCGTAGTGCCCAAATTGGAGCTATACTCTTGAGCTGCTCCACCAGCTTACGCTGTGACTGTGCTGCGTGTGCCGCGCAGGCCTGCGAGGTTTTTTAGGGGCGAAGCTCCTTAGGGTGTGGGTCGTTCCCTCCTCTGTAGCATTAGTAGAAGTAGTATGTAGCCACCTGTAGTTTTATGAAGTGTTCACTAGATGGCATTCCGGTTCCGCTTCCACTTCCGGTTCCACTTCCCGTTCCGGTTCCACTTTGCGCGCGTTCGGTGCGAACGCGGGCAAAACGCCGATGGCGTCGACAACAGTTCTGCGCGTGGCTGGTGCTGCTGCATGTCCAAGTTTATACAGCTGATAAAACTACCTTGAGTCGACCCCATGGCTGCTTCGCATACTACTAAGGGTTCCCCTACGGGAAGATGGTGTAATTTTCTCTCTCGTTCCCGACGCGCGCTCTCTTTATCTCTCATACGTAGCTGTGGTTTACCCGAATGATCCCCCGGTGCTTCGCCCACTCATCATCATTCACTTCGTGGATATGCTGTGATTTTTTTTTTCAGTGCTGCGGAGAGGACCGCACGTGGACTCCGAGACAAGAAGCGTGGCGCGCCGGGGCGTTTGAACAGTGAGAATTGTTCCATGACTTGCCGCACAGCCAGTGGCAAGCAAAGGAGCATTAACCCAATTTGGCGAAAGGTTCGTGGAATAGCGGCAGATACCCAGTGCATTGATGGCACAGCTCGCTAAAGCCTGAGCGTGAAAAAAATTGGCGTAGCTTGCACTGGAGGCGCAATGCTAAAGAGACAGCGGAGCTGATGGGCACCTAGTTTGTCCTGGCTTTTGGGCTAGGCTAAGCACTCCCAAGTCATCCCCAGCATTTCCCGGAATTTATTGATCATTGACCATGCAATACAGCCATAGAGGCATTGCGTAATCGAGGACTACAGTAGGCATACGTTAACATCTTCGCAAATATATACAAGGATTACACAGCTATCTTGCTTAGAAGAAGTATTTAAGATCTTAGACAGGGAAGGCTTGGGCGTGAGGATCAACGGCCAATATCTCTGCAACCTTCGGTTTGCAGACGATATTGTCCTATTCAGCAACAATGGGGACGAATTGCAAGAAATGATTGAGGACCTTAACCGAGAAAGTGTAAGTGTGGGCCGGTTGGAGATCAATATGCAGAAGACAAAGATAATGCTCGATAGCCTAGCAAGGGAACAAGAATTCAGGATCGCTAGTCAGCCTCTAGAGCCTGTAAAGGTGTATGTTTATCTAGGTTAGTTACTCACAGGGAACACTGATCATGAGAAAGAAATTTACCGAAGAATAAAATTGGGTTGGAATGCATACGGCAGGCATTGCCAAATCCTGACTGGGAGCTTACCACTGTAGTTGAAAAGTGTACATTCAATGAATTCTATCGATGCTAGCATATGGGGCTGAAACCTGGCCGTTAACAAAGAAGCTCGAGAACAAGTTAAGGACCGCACAAAGAGCGACGCAACGAAAAATGTTCCGCCTAACGTTAAGAGACATGAACAGAGCCGTGTGGGTCAGAGAACAAACGGGGATAACCGATAGTCTAATTGCCATTAGGCGGAAAAAATGGAGCTGGGTAGGAGTTATAGTGCGTAGGATGGATAACCAGTGGACCATGAAAGTTACAGAATGGATACCAAGAGAAGGGAAGCGCAGTAGAGGATGGCAGAAAACGATAGGTGAGGTGATGAAGTTAGGAAATTTGCAGGTGCACGTTGGAATCAGCTAGCGCAAGACAGTTGTAATTGGAGATCACAGCGAGAGGCCTTCTTCATGCGGTGGACATAAATATACGCAGACGCGACAGACGCGGACGAGCACTCGTCCGCGTCTGTCGTGTTTTCCACATGTATGTGCACTTTTTTTAGTAATATCTGGAAGTTACTAAATACAAGTACGCGGGTGCTTTTGTATTTCGCCCCCAGCGAAATGCGGCCGCCCTAGCCAGGAATCGACCCCACGTCTTAGCGCTTAGCAGCACAACAGTTTAACCGCTAAGCTTCCACCTAGGGTGAAGCAACATTTCGATGCATGTTCACACTGGATCTTCTGTCTGATCACCCGCTACAAAGGGCAAGGCATCAATAATAACAAACATCGTCAACAAATTTCCTTCAGCGTTCCCGGGCCGGGCCAGGTCATGAACATGTGGGCCCTGGCTAAGTTTAGTATTGAAAGCCCGGGCCTCGGCTTGGAACCACTGGCCCGGGCCTGGCCCGGGCTGGGCTTGGTCATGTATGCCGTGGCCGGGCTGTGTTCGGGCCTCATAAAGCGGGCCCACGTCTGGTCCGGGCTGATAAATCAGCCCCGTGCACTGCTCTACCTGACGTACGTGAACGTAGCTGGATGTAACTGTCGTAGCTACGTTGTCACAGTAGTGCACAATGAAATAAATAGAATGACGAGAGCCTCAATAAAAACAACCTCGGCCACCAGGGCTGAGGCTATGGCCATAGCCCTGGCCCTGGAATGCTGGGAGCGAAGAGGAGAGCCGTCGTTAATTTGAACAGACTCATAGGAGGCGTGCCAGCTTTTTATTACCGGACGCCTGCCGACAGCAGCACTAAAGGTGCTAGGCTCACTAACCCAACATCATAGGCTGGTCTGGTGCCCGGGGCGTGCCAGGCTCGAGGGCAATGAGAGGGCCGATGTGCTAGATCAAAGATTTACCAGCCGAGCGGCGCACCAGGACCCTCAGAGGAATCACGGATAATACCACCTAGATAATTTTCACTTAGCAGCGCTACACGTCCTAAATACGGAGCGCCCCACTATTTCTTTGAGGGGCGGAGGCAACAGATCTCCGTAGAATACAAACGAACGTCTTCCGAAATGTTTGAAAATTAAGGAAACTTTTTCTGACACTGTACTGAGACACTTGTCCGTGATGCGGTGACAGGCCAACCTTGTATCACACCTCGCGGGGGTGAAAAGAAAAGCCAGAAAACCTGGGTACATTTATAGATAGAATAATTTAAGACAAAATGGAGCAATAGGATACACAACTCACCAGATCGGACCTAGGAGTGCAACTGGCGCTCCTAGACCAAGTCCGCCTGGCGGCTAAGGCCCTGGACGAAAGATCCCACCCATCAAGCTTCTGATTCCCCTTTTTACCCCTTACCCCATTTTACAACGAAGCTGTCTATGGCTAGGGTTCTATGCATTTTTCGTGTCCATCAACATATCTGCGAATGCAAAACTCAGTTCACGACGCTTCATTCTATGTAAAAGCTTCTACGTCTCATCACTAGGATATGCAGGTTCAGTAAATGAGTTATCAATAGGCACGATTTTCAAAATAAATAGGCTCTCAGGTAGGTAATAATTGCTTCTCAAAGATTTGCCGCTGTTCGACCCGCATCGGCCATGTGCACGCTCACAGCGCCCTCTCTTTGTAGTCGTTCCAAGCGCTTGCTTGCCTAGTTTCCTTCCGCGCTCCCGGCGTGGCGATCCCGTCGCACGTGTCTACTTTCCGACAGGTGGCTGTCCCGTTACGCATGTCTAGTTTCCTCCGGCTCCCCGAGGTGGCGGTAGTCTTCCACGCGAAGGATACGACCTGATCTCTTAAAATCATAGGTAACGCTACAAGGTAAATTTTTGAAAAAGAAAAGAATAGTGAGAGGTATACAAAAATGCTAGATAAAGAACATGTATAGTATACCTGATTAAATCAAGCAGGCTAGGTGACTATTTGTCGCCGCCCCGTTTCAAAGGGGATGCCAATAAATCATCATCACCATCATCATCATCAATGTACGTATGCCGTCGATCAAGACCACCAATAAAAATAAAAGTGTGTGTGCGTCTCTCTTTCTTCGGTATGACCACCGTCGCCACTCAAGAAAAATAAAATTTGTTCATACCTCCAAGGACTTCCAGCCGCCACCTGAGGCCACCAAGCCAAAACTGCCAGCCCATTCTTTTCAATAAAGTTTATTTTCTTCATACCTTTGATCTAAATTCTGCGTCACCTGTATGCCGTGTGCTAAACTGCTTCGCTTGTAATCCACCTTCACAGCAGCGGAATGGCGTGATTCCTTTTTCAAGTAAAGTTTCTCTCTCAAGCCAACTTGGGTCACTGAGTATGTGCCACTGATTGTGCCATCTCAGCATTGTGATCAATTCTCAGCATTCGCAGGCACCGGCGTGCCGCGCTTCTTGCCTGGGAGGCCTCGCGCGGACTTCTCAGCAATACTACTAGACAGTGCAGCGTGCAGATAGACCAGCTGCCACATGACGCGTTTCTCTGCGCTCGCAAGCGCCGGTGCTCAATGCATTTCTGAGGTCACTTGCAGGCTTCGCGACAGCGGCGCCTGATTGCGTTGATGTTCCTTAAAGAAGCGCGAAAGAGGAGTCCGGCTCCAGTACACGCATCAAACATAACTACTTTCGACGCTGGCCATACATTGTGTCGCTATATTGATTCAGTGCTAAACGCATTATCTCCGATAGTCATCGTGAAATTGGTTCTGTAGAATTTTTTGTTCGATGTTATAGATTTTTTTTTGTTCTACAGCACGTTTCAGTTACCCACAAGACAATAATCCCTTTCGCTCTTTCTTTCGGCCATTTGAAATGCTCGGAGAGCTTCGTGATTTCGTCTACGTAAGGTATGTGTAGGCTTGCTCTAGCCAGTAAACGCTTGACAGGTCTACCAACGTCACCACAAGCGTTTTTAATGTGTGAAGTGGTACGAAATGTTCTGTTTCACAAATATACCCGTGTCAGGATTGTTTCTTTTTCTATAACGTTGTTATCGGATGCGTTTAAACTACAGATACTGCACCCTACATGATGGCAATTTGCTTGGTTGTGCCGAACAGAAGGTGGCGGATTGCTTCCCGGCAGTGGCGGCCGCATTCCGATGTAGGTGGAAGGCTCAACCTATATAGTGAGCTAGCATTTAGATGTATGTAATAGTTCAAGCTCTGCAAAATTAATCCGAAACCTCGCACTATTTCATCTTTCACAGTCACTGTGTTGATTTGCGACTCTAAATTCGGACTCCAAATTGCACACGTCAATGGATAAATTGGCTGGAACTGCACCAAAAGAAAAGAGGACTGTCAGATTGTCGTTGAAAAGCCATGCTGTAACGGGCGAAACACTGCGCTCTACGTACTATGGCGACGGGTGTACGAATTTACAGGCACTACCACTTTGACAAGAACCCTTAATCTAACGTTCTTCTAAAACATGCCGTTGGTTTCTAGCAGGATGCATACACTTTGGAATCGTGTTAAATGCGAAGCATTTCTTGGCCAACATTTGCCATTTTGACAGTATCTATCTATCTATCTATATATCTATAGCCGCCTACGTCTTGGTCATGGTCCTACTCATGGTCGTTTCGTTAACTTGGTATTTAACAAAATTGGCATAGTGTGACTAGAGTGTATGACGAACATGAATGGTAGGTCGCGACATGAATATCATGACATCTGTGCCATGTAGGTCATGAAACAGCTGCCTACGTCTTAGTGTTCTTATGGTTGTTTCGTTAACTTGGTAGGTACCAAAATTGGCATAGTATGACAACAGTGAATGACGAACTTAAATGATAGGTCATGACATGAATGTCATGACATGCGTGTCATGTAGGCCATGAAACAACCACCTAAATTGACAATGACCCAGCGAGAAACCTTTAACACTGAAAAACCACTGAAATGGGTGCGAACGTAAGTACTAAGTGAAGGAAACATTAAAGGATGGTGGTAGAAGTCATAGTCATGAGCATGACTCAGCAGGAATTGCAATTACTCAGCCAAAAAATAACACTCAAAAACCATTGAAATGGGTTCGGACGTGGGTACTAAGTGAAGGAAACACTAAAGGATTGTGGTAGAAGTCATAGTCATGACCATGACTCAGCAAAAATTAGAATGACTCAACGAAAAAAGATTAGCCGTAAAAAACCAATGGGATGGGTTCGGATACTAAATGAAGGAAAAGGCTAAAGGTTCGTGGTCGAACTCGTAGTCATGAGCGTGACTGAGGCTTTTGCCTTAAGGTCTCTTAGGCATAGCTAAATGGACTCCTGAGGACCCATGACATACGCGTGTCATGTAGGTCATGAAGTAGCGGCCTACGTCTTGGTGCTCTCATGGTCGTTTCTTTAATTTGGTAAGCTCCCCGAACACTGCTTCGCATAACATCGATTCCCACAGGGCGTGGGATCTGCCGGCTTTTTTTCTATTTGGGAGGGTTGCTTGTGAACGTTATAGAAACTTGCAATGTTTTATCGGAACCATCTCACATCAAAGTAGTGTACATAAGCCAGCAGCTGTACAAATATTGTCCCGAGCTGCTTTGCGTCCCCAAACCTTCACCCACCCGGCACCCCCTTCTCCATTTGCCTCGTTTCTTTGGTACTCTTTTTGCATACCTTTGTACGCTAGGCCGATAAGGACCCCTAACTTTTGGTTGGTCCTGTATTATTGGTCCTCTAAAACTACCTAACGTCTATTTTATTGTCTGTGAATGCGCACTGTAGTCACTCGTCGCCTCGTCGCCTCAGGGACGCGGACTCTCCAGTGTAATCATTGTCAACGTGCGCGTGCTTGCGTAGCGTGCCAATACGCGAGAACTTGCTCTACTTTCGGTACACGGAGTGTACAGCTGCGCGCCACTGTGCGTCGCGTGCTCAGGCCAGCGTAGCACGGAGTTTCTGGGCCCCAACCCCTGCTTTCACATGCGGCTTCTTCTACCGCGACGTACGAGCATATCTGCCGAGCAGAAAGTTCGCGCCGAAAGCGAGCTCACTACGCCTTCGCGCTATGTTTTCAAGTGACTTCTTCGCCGTAGCGCGTCGTGTCGCGCAGATGTGGTGTTTCTTCTAAGCAGCTGGTTTTCTCTTTCCGAAGCCGACCGCGGCTTGCGCACTGTGGCTGTGCGAGTTGGAAGGAAAATATTACTACTCATGCCATCTCTCGATCTATTCCTGTACTATATACGCCGCTGGCTCAGGTTTTTGCGAATAATCCGGAGTAAATTACTAAAGGCTTTCGCGAGTGAAAATTTCAGTTACCAAGAATCACCCCCTTCAGAGTCGGCATGGAGGACAGGTGCAGTTTGTACAGGTAGAATTGTATATAATAGATTGCGATGTGAGCATATGACGGCCATCGTACAAATCACTAATTTATTACGCTCAATGTGCGCTGTTTAAGTTGCGCAGCAGAGCAATAAATGTGGCTAGTTGGACCACGGTAATGTGAGAACGCGCTGACTTGAAAGAAGAACTCGAATTACAAATAGACATATTATAATGAGATTTAATTAAAGGTAATAATTAGTCAAGCAGCAGCCTAGCAGCAGCGAACACCCCGAGCGCTCTTGCTGCTGATGATGATGAGCCTGATGGCTCCAAAGTTCACCATGGCTGATCACCATGGCTCGCACTCACTAACGGGGTTAGGCAAAGAATCGGGCGGAAGTTGATTTGGTTTGGTTTAGTTTGGTGCCTACATCTATAGCACAACCAACTACGGTGGATTGGCCATGAATCGGGCGGCAGTGGGTAGAAAAAGCAAGAACACATAAAGAGGATTTTCTTATTTAAGAATGTGATATTAAATGAATTTCAATTGCTAATGTCAACTTTGATGCTATATTATCTTAAAATTTAAAGTTAATATTTCTGTTTTCTTGTTGTGGAAAATAAAACCATAACATTAAGATGACAGACAGTCTCTTTGTTTCCCTTACAAAATTAAATATGGTATCACATACATTTCTATTGCAGTATCCTAGTGCCGACGCCCCCAGAGACAGTATGACAGGTAGCGTCATTGCTAAACCAAATTGGCGGAGGGGGCCTTCTAGAAGTCGTTTTCTATGCACGGTGAACCTACAACATTATATAAAGAAGTGATCCATAGTTTCGGGTTCATTGCAATAAAAACAATGAGGGGAAGGTGCCAAACCAGACCTATGGGATATAAATTAAGCATTGGTATTCGGCAATTCGCGTAAATGAAACTTCAAAATTTTACTGTTGAACGCCATCTGCTGTGCGAAGAAAATCTAAGATGCCTAAAATCAATGTCATTTTATACACATTATTTGGCTTATTCTTGTTGGACGGAAATTTTTTTAAATCTTCCAGAAGTGACGTATGCCGAAGGTCTTAGGATCCTCAGTACCGAGCCTGTACGAGATGCCGCTGCTAGTGCGTCTGCTGACTCGTTTAGAGTGAGTCCCACGTGCTCTGACACCAATACTAGATGGATGAGACGTAAATGATGGGGGATGGATGAATGAAATTCTCGAAGAATGATAGATGAATTGGAAACTGATAGAGTGGAACAAACAGACAAGGAGACAGTTATGATCTTGCAATCAGAGCACGGGTCGTCATCGTCGTCTTCGAGCGGCTACCGAAAACACGAGGCGCGTCTTCTTCATTACAGCATAAATAGTGGTCGAACAAGGAATGTCGTTGGAAGCAACGTTTCGACAAGGAGACCTGTTTTTGTCACGGTACGAAAAGAGCGCTTGCCACAACGTTCCCTCAGGCCGACACCTGTTCTACCTGTTCCTGAACTACCGGTTCCACCACTGTTCGTCATTTCGAGCCTGTAGTCTTTCTACGAACTTCGGTCGTGTTTAGAGACAAAACGAATGCCTTGAAGGCATCTCTGTTTGTCTGTTATTCGTGCTGTGCATTCAAGAACAACACGAATGTTGGGCTCTAAAATAGGATGCGGAAACTTACTGAATTTTAGCGTTTGCGAATACCATTTCCTATATATTTCGCGCGCTATCTACTCTACAGTTACATTCACCCACATTTGTAGCCTGCAGGCAGCACCTAAACTCGCCTTTTAGTAAATAGTGAAGCGCATCAGCCATGATACCTCATGGAGGAGATAGTGCGTGTGAAATATCAAAACTGCCTACTAAGGGTCACGTTTGCGGCATGTAATACTGAGAGTAGACAAGGCAGCGTTTAAATCCTACATAAGCGCAAACAGCTGAGCCTTTATGTAAGACCGTCGAAGCTAGGTATCTAATTTCAGTCGACATGATGCAAAACACCCTGTCAATATCTCCGCTAACACAGTGCCCGCGTGTTATAAATTGCTACGCCATTAAGTAAATACCAGCTGATTAATTTCAATGGGAGATGCGAGCAACGCTCCCAGTGAACACCACTTCCGTCGAAAGCATGATTTTTAATCAGTGCATCACCTTCGCTTTTGATTTCAGGCGAAAACCTGAGGCATCAAACGCTGCGCTCTAATAAAGTTTCAGGGATGTTTTATGTGGGCGTGCTTGGTAAAAAATGTCAACGAATGTATTACGAAGTACATGCTAGGATTTAAACATGATCTGTTGCTCACCTCATCATGCAGGATGTCGACCTTTTCAAGTAAAAACGAACGGCTGAATTATGACGTCAGGAATTGCTTAGAAAGAACCACTCTAGTTTAATTTCCAACAAATCAATGTTTGTCCAACCTTCCTTTGGTGCCGCTGGCGTACCACAGATTACTTTCAATGTGTTTTAAATAAATAGTAACCGAATAAGTGTGGCGGATATGTTTTTGAACATAAGGGGTGTTTTTCGTCTATTGTCGAGAACATAACCAAATTTTTCTGGAGTACCTTACCAGTTCGAGCATTTCGCTTTAAAACAAAAGGCTAAGTGTGATGTATTCGAAGCATGCCGAAGATTACAAAAGTGCGCCTTAAGCAGGTCGAGCAATTTCCACTCATTACGTCAATTCTTTCTCCGTGTCACGCACCCAATCAGTGATTACGCAATGTGCAGAAGGGAGAGAATCACCTCATTCCCTGGTACATCGGTTCTCACATTAGACTTTCCGAAGACCACCACTCAGCAAAGCAAAAACTAAAATAGAAACCGCGAACACGATATGAACACATATTCCACTACACAACCACGCCTCTCTTGAAATCCCGGAAAAGATGGAACCATTCCTTTTCAGACATGTGCACTGATGCAAAGAAAAAAAAACAGAAGGCAATGTGCGTAAGCACAGGTGGCTGAACGGAACTAAGTGTGAAGATGCATCGGTAGAAGGAAGTGACAAAAAGACATTGTTCGCCTACCTTTGCACACACTTTATTTGTTTATTTATTGGATTCATTTGTCAGATATACCTATATCCATTTTTGCACTCTCATCGTTACAAGCTGCACATACGTTGCGAATCTGCGCTTCCTCGAGACCTTGGCATCGCTCCAGCGTCTACATTCAGAAGCGCACAACTTGTCGTTTATTGTAAAAAGAAGAATAGGCTGTCAGCTGCTTTTATTTATTTCTTTGTGCTCGCCATGGCATACACATATTTCGTGTAAAAACTATTGGAACAAAAAATATTTTTGACAGAAACATTATTGTTCACTTTCCGCGCATTCCACACGCCACTGCTATATATAGGGTGTCGCACGCTCTGAACTTTCACTTTTCTGCGGTTGATCCAAAGGCAAACACCGGGAAGAACACCATAGCCATGAGGGTCTTCGTTACCATCGCACTTTTTTCTGCCGGTGAGATATCTTGACTTCCGAATTTTCGAGCCGTCGTGTTTCTTATACGGTAACAGCCTACTTAGAAACCACTGTTAGGAGGCTCACCAGGATCGATACATGCGCACAAAACTTAGACTACTAATGCAATCTGTCCAACCTCGCATTTTTACTGATACATAACGTGTGCTACTTCATTGACATAACATTTCCCGCCACTATTTCATAATTTTAACTTATGTCCCCCATTCATAATGGGGGATATACGACATAGTGACAAAATTTGGAGATTCAAAATGATTGGAATGAATCCTCTCCACAATTAGGCAACATTTTTTGTGGCTAAGCATTACGGATACAGTTACCTTCGCACACTAGACCCGCATACTAGCTATCCCCATACATAGAGACATATGTTTACTGTGGAGCCAGCCTTGAATCATGAGCGCGAAGTAGTGCAATACAGTAGTCATCCTACAAACACCATGCGGTATGCCTAATCTCTCAGTCTCAGGGTAAGGTCTGTCTTCCTTCGTGTGAATGCGAGCACAAACAGAGCTGCCCAAATACGGAAACCAGACCATGAATCTTGGCGATGCCTCGGCGCTCAGTGGCTCCCAACTGTAGAAGTCCTTTCCTTTGCGCATTGAAAATTGAAGACCAGCCAATTAAAGAAAATGATGTACGGCAACGATGCCATATTTACGTGCGTCAATTATTCTTAATTTCTCATTTCATAAGTAACTGATAAGAAGAAGAAAACAAAGAGTGATTCGCACAGTTAATTAGCGATGCTTTGGTTTCTATAGAGACGCAAAGGTTCTGAGCGGTGAGGGAACTTTCACACGCCATAACATTTTGTCACGTGCTCTCCCTAGGTATTTTCTGAGAACTCCAGGTACCTTTTTGCATTATAATATTTTGCTTCAGGTGACGTCTAATCTGTCAAATCGGCTTGTTTCCATAATTGGATGTCTAAGAATTTCTCTGATTATGGAACTTTAGTCGCAAGTAGTCGAGGACATGGTGGCTGGTTCCGGCTGCACAAGATGAGTTAATGAGTACAAACATATTCCGCGATGAAAGAAGGAATAGTAAAGCTCGAAGCACTCTTCTCATGTAGTGATGATATAACCATGCTAAGTTAGATCACCCCACTACACATATAATTTTCATAAATTTGTCATATTTAGTGAGTTTGATATTTTGGCAGCTTAATCAAAATGCGAACCGCACTGTTCAGAAGCTAATTAAATGTTCGAAAAAATCATTAGAACAAGTAAAAAGTCACGTCAAACAGCCCACAAACCACGGCTTTACTAAATGTTGAATTAAATTATGCTACAACAGGAAAAAGATTTCTCTCCAGTCAATTACCACGGCATATGTCATGTATCTTTTCAAGCATTGCCACAAACCTATCACATTAAAACTGATTAGAAACCAGAAAAATAATATGCTGCAATATATTTTCCATAATTGTTTAAATTGTGTCTAACGCTTGCCAAAATTTTCACGACCATTATATGCATAATAAACACTACGTAAGTGTTTTAAACGCGGCAATTATTACAATAAATTCACAATAAGTGTCACGTGGCCCTGGGCCTCGCGTAATAATTTTCATGTGTTTGTAGACCATCACCCCACCATACTAACATTTTTAAGCACAGATAGGTTGCGCTATTAAAATATGTATTGTACGCTGAATTTAAAACTTGACAAAAATGTTTACAACAAATCAACACACCTACACTGAAATACAAAATTTATTCACACTGTTTCTAAAAAATCTATGTTAACACTTGTCAAGAGACCCAGACGGAATAAATCAGCAATGTACTCGTGTTAAAACAATAAAAGCAAGAATTAACAGCTTTCATGAACGCACTCCTTCAAAAATGGCTTTAATATGTCGCTGTTTAACTGATTGAAGACCCAAAATTTTGTGCGAAAACCTCTTATTAACCTACAATTTTAACAATATTTCTTGTTTTACTTTGTCACACTTTGGTGCCCACCAACTGATCGTATTAATTGCTGGAGACTTGCAAGTCTTCTAGGAACGAAGCGGCAAAGGCACAGGAGCTCTGTCACATGTGCAGTTGAAGTTATGAAGACCTAAGGTAACTTAGATACCTACAAGAAATTGTCAAAGACAAAAACCACTCATTGGATTGTTTAAGAAAGTTATGTTTATCAGAATGAAAATTTAAAGAAACATAGTGGGCACCTTGCCACGTGCACTGGAACAGAGATTACCTTTGACGAGATTACAACTATCACTAGATATTATAAAATCGAGTAACTAGAGTACCGACAAAAAGGATCACGGAAATACTAAAACAATATTTGCATGATACAAAAGTTTTGTCAAATCTCAGCTTTTCATGAACATAAGATACGCGTCATGGAGTCTATGCTAAAATTTTCAACTGCGCGGGGCAATTCGACGAGACAGAAGAGATTGCCGAAATGTTACGTTGGCCACTAAAGTGTATTTTAAAGGAGTCCAAATTCCGGTAATAATGCACATTTAAGGGTAAAAAAGTATATTGAACAGAAACTTCAAATGAGTTTATTTACATTATTTCTTTTAATAAATGTGGCACTCCAGATTTTCAAATTCCAAATATTTCATTCAAAATAAATGAAGACTTCAGTGTACTCCACATGGCAACGGAACGAGCCTGCCAGAAGCGGAGTATCGCTGGTACGAACGTGTCAAGATGCGCAGTTTGTCACGGTTTCATGACCCTATATTGCGAGGAAATGTCAGTTTCGCTGGGCTGCAAGAAGCAATTCTGCAGAGTTCCGTAGGTCGGCTGATGTTGCTAGTGACTGTTATCTGCCGTAATTCGTTAATGCTAATCAGCTAGAAATATCTCAGGATCTTTTTTTTGTTTTTTGTTTTTTGTGTGTGTGTGAGTGCAACAGCCCTACAGAACCTTCCAACGCCAGCAACCTGCATGTTCAGACAACCACAATAAGTTATTCTGGAAAGTAGCTAACTGCGAATGTTGAGATCATATTGAGGAAGATTAGCAGCATAACGGTTGGTCACTGTTTGAAAAGAGTACACTTATCAAGTCTGAGTACTGAGTGCTTCTTTGCATGCACGGATTAGCCGCGTCGTACGCCGCCAGAGGTGTACACTGCCAACAATGTCGTTGTGGTGGTACCGCTAGACGGCACAGCGTGTCCAGAGGGAAGTGCAAGAGAGAAAGGAGCCTGAATGCATACGCCTCATACATTACGCGTTTCGGCAATGGTAATGGCAATGCTAACGGTAATGGCAATGGCAATGGTAATGCGGTGTGTAAGCATTACCATTGCCGCATTAACGGCATCAACGTCGACATTCGTCGTAAGATGGGGGCTGGTAGAATTTTAACTTCTTATGATATGTTTGGCGGCGACTTGTCCGTTTAACGGCGTGCTACGACCAATGTCTAACAAAACAATCCTGGATGCATGGCCCCGTTCGCGCTTCACTTGCGATCTTTAGGTAAGTTTTAGCAGTTTGTTAAGAAATATGCTGTTGCAGACATGACCTTATTCACAGCGTGGAAACAGATAAAGAAGGGAAGAACTTAAACTAAGAAAAACGCCCTCCTTTCTTGTTCTCTCAGTGTGAATTTCATCATGACCTATCAACTGTCCCGGCCTCTTATACTTCGCTCACCTTGCTTAACTGACATATCGCGTTATGACAGCGTTCCTAACGGAAACTCGTGTAGATAACGACACCATATTTCAGGCAATTTGAGTGATAGACAAGTCTCCAAAATTTATTTCGAGTTCTAACGCAATACTTTCCTCTATAGCTTCACTGGCCTATGCTGCGCCCGGAAGTGTAAAGGTCGACCTTGGAGGGTCTTCCGGTGGCCTTGGACTTGGCCCCATTCCTGGAGGTGGCAGCGGTGCTGGATCTAGCAGTGGACTGAGCCTCGGTAGTGGAATGAGCAGTTCAGGACTAGGAGGTTCCGGACTTGGCGGTGGTCTCAGTTCCAGTGGCCCATCGAGTGCCAGTTTCGGAGGTAGCTTAAGTGGCCCTGTCGGATTCGGTTTCGGAAGCTCCAGTGGGCCTGGATTCCATGGCGGCTTTAGTTCTTCCACCTCTGGTAGACCCGGTGCAGCTGGTGCTGGTGCTGGAGCTGGAGTAGCAGGTTCCGGACGTCCCCAAGGCCATGGATTTAGCGGTTTCTACGGAGCTGGTTTCCCAGGAGGCTTCACTGGATATTATCCCGTAGGTGGTTACTATGGAGGACTCCCCTATGGATTCGATTATGGTGATGGCTTCGGCTACGGAGGCTACGGCGGTGGACTGGATGGTGGATTCGGCGGCGCCTATGGCTACGGTTATCCAGGTTACGCTTGGGGCCCTGGTTTCGGCGGCAACTGGGGCTGGGGTTATGGCAGCGGTGCCGGAAGCTCAGGCAGCCAGAGAAGCGTCCGTTCTGGAAGCCGAGGCAGCAGCGCTGGAGCCAGTGGGGCCGGCGCCGCTACGTCTTCCTCTAGGTAAGTACTCTTTACGTTTTGTAGAAATAGCTCGCTTTATTGTAAGCGCTACCTCAAGCAAGATATCTCCACGAAAGTAATCTGTATGCGTACGAGTAACTTGAAAAAAATTGCAGGAAGCTGCGATGGTATGGAAAAAATAACTTCATCTCTAGCATGAGAGAGCAGCCGTTTTTGACACACAGAGAAAGCGGAGGGTCGCACTCTGCTTAAAATAAATCTAGCTTGAACGGTGGCTAAAACACGGCTAGACCTGCTTGCTGTACCACTTAACAAGCCTTCGTGCATACTGCGTACACAAAGGGTCATTTTGTGCTAATCATGGAGCTAGTTGCTTCCACGAATGCTTTCCATGTACAGCTTGTACAGAGCGCACATAACATTAGCTTTGCTGCTAAGGTTACGAGGCGCATAGTCGGATGGAGTACCGGTGAAAACTAGGCCCGAACTAAGCACGCGAAACAGTATCTAGAAGCAACAGGAAGACCGCACACGTAAAAATCCCGAGTGAAGCGCGTTCTGTAGGCCGCTACTCCAGCTCCGTTTCATATCTTTTAAGCAGTAATTTAGTTATCCGCAGCAATTTTGTTTTAAACTTGGTTGTTCGTCACGTTTCACCCACTTTTCTTTGCATTCTCAACAATATCATTCATAGCACTGAGCACCAATTAAATAAACGCTGAATCATATAATTGGCAAGTATACGCTAAAATTTGTATCCGTTCCTACAAATCTGCATAATGCAATAGGAAACACATGGTACTAATCAACATAACACGCAGACATCTAAGCAGTTAGTTGCGATAACTAGTGGTTTCTTACTGCGAAGGGATGTGCCCTTATATCACAGAAGACATCGTTATAATGGTATTAGCTTGACCAGCCGGGGTTCCTTCATGTGCACAGATATATCAGAACATTGCTGTTGTTTTAACTCAGTCGCTTCCGAAAGGCGGGCGCCTAAACTACTACTCAAGCCCACGACTTCAGGGTTTCTATAGACAATTATTTTATCAAAGCAATAAACTTGTTATTGTACTGCGGCCTGGAAAGCAGCCTCCACGAAACCTCTCCGCCTCACTGCTGGTATTCATAAAGCAGTTCATACACCTGAAGCACCAGCCGATCTCGATAGTGGAAAGAGTATTCGCGATGTCGGCCAGTGCTGAATTACATTGTTTATTGACTATGGCTGCTTATTGTACGCGAGCACTCGTCATGTCCGCTATTTAATATTGCATGCAAATTAATTTTCCTTGGAGGTTCGTTTCATATTTTTATTGTTCGAGTAGTGGTTTTTTTTTCATCTTTATTCCCCAACGCCACTTCGTAAACCAAAAATCTTGAACGTCCATTCGTATTTACAAAATTTCGCTTACACGAGGGGACTTATTGATTCGCTGTTCGTGCACCCACCATTCCTTACCCCGAGGGCGTCATAACAGGGCGGTCGGCCCGCCGATGGTCAATCGCGGCTGGCACAATGTAAACAGAAGTTTTGTGAGTACGGGGCCTGAAATGCCAATACGAGCGGTGAAGTAATGTACTTTGGTTTGCCTTTTTGTCCTAAGAGAAGCCAAATCACAGCCATGTTTATTTTTTCCTTTTGTCTTCCTTATTTAGCTCTTCCTCCAGTTCCAACAGCCAGTAAACAGCGAACTTCGCCGTTGCTCGGGCTTCTTACATCAACGGTGAGAATATGCTGTTTTCCTACCTTTCTTCATAATAACTTTTTTTGCATTTATATAAGCCATTCTTCAATGAAATACGGCGCAACACAATCAGCATGAAGATATGTGCTGAAAATTTACATTACGTTACAAATTTAGAATTACATTACCTATGCCATAAGTATCATAGAACAAAGCACTGGCGCGTGTTTCCCAGCTCACGCAGCTCTTTAACTGAAACGGCCTTTCTAACAAAATCACAGCCATAACCTGTCCTTCCCCATTTTTGAACACCTAACAAATTACCTTGCACTGTAATAAAACAGGGGTTTCAATTTTTTATGTATGTACCCACTCCTTATTTAATACCCCTTCAATGGGGTCTTCAAGGTAATGAAGTGAAATAAAATACATAACTCCTATATGGGGCACTTGGAATCTGTATACTTCCTTTCAATAGAAATAATTCCACACAATGCTATCTGGAATAAAGCAATGCATGTTTTACTTGTGCTGAAAAACAGTCTTTAGATGTTGCCCTCTTCTTGCTCTTCGTTATTTTAATGGTTTACATGGGGTAAATCTCTTTTTTTTTTTGCAGTGACCCATGATGCGACCCCGGCCTTATCGAAAGTCCTGTCAGAAGATTCTCCCTCAGTAGAGTGAACCAAGAAAATTTTCGACAGTCTTTCGCAGCCTTTGAGAATAAAGATACGTAGCATATCAAAACGCAGAACAATTCTTGCTTCTTTCTTTCTCAACGAATTTGAACGAAGAAAGAATTATGCAATACCTGATTTACGTAACAGTAATTGCCTACTTTATATCTGCAAATAGTTGATGACCACATCGCCTTGCGCGAAGTGGTCATGAGCTCCTCTGAGTGTCACATTCACATGCGCGCACACACAGATAGATGGTACGAGCCATGTTTTGAGGCAACAACAACAATAACAGGCGCATATGTTCGCATTTAGCTGCCGTGACAAGGTGGCAAAGCCGGATTCTCGCCATGTTCAAACTCCTGCACGCCAGTGGCATCTGAAATGGTCCAAAAAGGCATGCAACACGAAACACAATATTTCAAATAGAGCCCACAAGTATGCGCCTATACTGGCGCAAAAATTACTGTGTACCTTCCCGGTATGCGTGCTTAGCATATGATACCAGACGTCCAAAGCTTTTATCTCATACACATAATTTACTTTAGAGTCGTAGTTTTCTCTTTGAAACTTCTCAGGAACTTTTTTGATTAATTGGAGTGTGCTCTTGGGCATACTGTGTGCATCATAAAACCAAAACTGGGAGGAGGCTCTCCGTGCACGCTCATTACTGTCAGGTGGCATGTGTCATGGGAAAAAGCAGGATCGGGGGGAAAGGGGAGAAGGAGGGAGGGGTAGGGGTCAGTCCTTTGGATTCGCGAGAGCTAAAAGCTGTACAAAGAGTTTTTCTCTTGACCCTCAAGCACCGCGCTAGCCTCCGACATTCACCTACGGCAGTGTTGTTAATCACGCAATTAAAACACGAAATAATTCAGGACGCCTTTATTCATCCTTCTCTATTCTCGGATACGCTCCAAAAATTATGAAGTACAGTAGAATTTTGTTCTGGTGCAGTCATGCGGACGAGGAAAAGTCCTCATTATATCTGTTTCCTCGATGCAGCCATGGTTCGCCATTTCGCCTTTCGGCAACCACGACCAGCTTTTCTACGTTGAGTTTGTTTATCCTCGTTCAAGATAGCACAATATTTCTCGTTATTGAAATGCAGAGTATGCATATTTGTCACTGAACTGTAGAATTCAGGTTGCTTCTGCAATATTTTCTTATTGAGCTCGCGCTCACGGCGGCCGCATTTCGATGGAGGCGAAATGCGAAAACACCCGTATACTTAGATTTAGGTGCACGTTAAAGAACCCCAGGTGGTCCAAATTCCCGGAGTCCCCCACTACGGCGTGCATTATAATCAGATCGTGGTTTTAGAACGTAAAACCTCATAATTTAATTTAATTTTGAGCTCGCGCTGGCTCACTGAACTAAACGCTTCTAAAAACAAAATATCAGAAGACAAAATAAGAGAAGTTTTCAGTATGCGCTTAACTCTTCGGTGTTAACATCAGCTGATACATACCGCTAGTTGGGCATCCCAATCTCGAGCCATTTTACGTGGTCTGACACCGTCTTATAAAATTTCCCGCTGACGATTCAAAATCGATCAGCTAGATCACACGGTTGCCAATAAGTTCATCCGTACTGAACTCCAATTTGCGACAACAATTTGGAGCCCCTAAGATTTACCTTTAATGCATTGGATGTTGTCGAAAATCATGCTGCCTGATTTACAATATCTGAGTATGTCTGGCGCAAATGAGTATGACTGACTCGTGCCGCCGGAGTGGGACCGCCACCTTAACGTCACGAATCACTCTCTCGGTCATTCCATTAGCCGGCGTGTGATATTGAACCTAATGGCGTAGCGTAACACAATGGCTCTCTGCCCACGGCTGAAGCTTCTTGCGGAGGGATGCGGCTCCATTGTCTCATATCACAACTTTCAGTTGTGAAGACATTTTTCGATCAAGAAGGGTCATAACGCTGTTATTGTCTTGATTGATTATTGTGGTTTATTGGCGAAAGAGCCAGATGTGCCCAATGAGTGCCAAGGCGATGATAATGGCTTGTCAGTGGTACATGATTAGTGAATACGAGGGGTGAATAAAACATTAGATGTGGCACGGCTGTAAAGGGGCCTAAAAATAGTCGCTGTAAAGTGCGTAAAGTCTATAGGTAATAAGATTATGGCATTGACTAGTGAGGTGTACTATGAACATGAAAAATGAATTGCAAATGAATGATACAATATACAAAATGTGTCAGATGCAAGGTTTGGCAAGGAGCACTATAGGGCCTCAACAAAGCCCTTAAAACAGAACGGCCTGGAGGCATGTGCTATATAGAACTACTATCATAGGGGATCCTCTGGAGAGAGGATGCGCTACGAATTCATTGGGCTAATAACATGCAGGACCACATGGGTCCAGAAATCTACAAGTGCTTTGGCATTAAAAAGCGGTACTTCACCAAGAAACATAATGGGATGTAAAGGGGACATGATGGCGGTATGCTAAAGGAAAATGCTTTTTTTTCCTCTGTTTCGGCATCCCGACACTCCAGGAGGACGTGGAGGGTGGTTAGCTTCTCACCACATCTACCACAGGTTGGTGGCTCATCACCGGTCACGAAAAAACTATGCGTGCCATACGTGTGTCCTATTCTGAGAAGACAGAATAGGACACCAGTTCTCCGTGTTTTCGATGCAGAGGGCCAGAAACCCAAAGGTGGCTTAATCAAGTGAAGCTTATTATTTGTTTCCGCATCGCACAAACGTTGCCAGTTGCTTCGCAGTTTCTTAATCATGAAAAGTTTTAAATTTGTTGCAGGGACAGCAGCTGTAGGATTAATAGCGTGCGATGTTATTGACGTGGTCATTCGGTCAGCTAGCACATTACCCTCGATGCCTCTATGTCCAGGCACCCAGCATATAATAACAAGGTGATTAGATATATATGCTCTGCAAAGAGTGGAATAGTGCTCAGTGAGTACAGTATTTTTCTGTTTACAGAACGACTTCAAGGTTTTTACGATAGTTTGGGAGTCTTAAATATAACAGCTTTTTTGAAGTTTTGATTTCTTTATATGCTTGATAGCCGACAATAGTGCATAGGCCTCAGCCGTAAAGATACTTGTCTCCGGGTGCAGTACACCAGATTCCGAGAAGGATGGACCGACGGCTGCATAAGACGGCCTGTGATTTAGAAGCATCTGTGTAAAACTCTGTGCACAAGTACTTGGACTGAAGTTCTAGGAAATGCATTCTAATGTGTATCTCTGGCGCGTGTTTAGTGACCTCTACGAACGATGTGTCACACTCTATGAACTGCCACTGCCACGGCGGCAACAGTTTCGCTGGAGCCATAGGAAATTTTTCAAGCAGCGGAACACCCATTTGTTCACTAATATTCCTCACACGCAAAGAGAACGGTTTTCTCGCAGCCGGTCGACTATGGAAGAGTGTGGCAGCGGTCATGTCCTTTATGGTTGAATAAGAAGGATATTCAATGTTCGCGCGTGCTCTGAGAAAGTACGTAAAACTGGTATATGACCTCTGGAGATGAAGTGACCACTGATTCGACTCTACATAGAAGCTCTGGATAGGACTTGTTCGGAAAGCACCGGTCGCGAGACGGATACCCAAGTGGTGAATGGGGTGTAGTATTTTTAATGCACTTGGCGTTGCGGTATTATAAATTATAGCTCCGTAATCTAGGCGTGACCGGACAAGGCTGTTATACAAGTTAAGCAGACACTTTCAATCACTGCCCCATGTTGAGCGCGACAGAAGTTTTAAAATGTTCATTGTCTCTAAGCATTTTGTCTTCAGATGCTGAATACGTGGAATAAACGTGAGTTTAGAATCTAAAATGATTCCTAGAAACTTCTGTTCGCTGCTCACAGAGAGCGCATCTACTTTGATTTTAATACGTGGGACAGGCGTTACGCCTCTCTCGTTTGTAAATAGTACGCAAGTGCTCTTCTGGGCGTTTCCTGTAAAATCATTTTCATCTGCCCATTTGGACAATTTGTTTATTCCAAGTTGCAGTTGTCATTCGAAGATGGCAATATTACATGACTTCAAGGCTATCTGCACATCGTCAACATAAACAGAATAAAACATTGTGCGTGTGATGACTGTATGCAGGGAACTCATTTTTACAATAAATAGTGTACAGCTAAGCACACCCCCCTGCAGCACACCAGTTTCTTGTGTGAATGACCTAGACAAAGCTCTGCCCACCCTTACACGAAATGTGCGAATATAGAGGTAACTTTCGATTGTGTTTAGCATGTTGCCACGGACACCCATCGCCGAAAGATCTCGGAGAATTCCGAAGTGCCATATCGTGTCAAAAGCTTTCTCTAAGTCTAGAAAAACTGACAGACAGAACTGCTTATGTATGAAAGAATTGCTAATATATGCCTCAATGCGGACACGGTGATCTGTTGTGGACATACCTTCTCGAAAACCACACTGGAAAGTGTCCAGTATTCTGTTACTTTCTAGGAACCAGATTAAGCGCCGGTTTATCATTTTTTCGAATAGTTTTCGCAGACAGCTTGTTAGCGCTATTGGCCTGTAGCTGCTGGCTAAATACGGGTCCTTGCCTTGTTTAAGTATCGGTATGACTATAGCCTCCTTCCAAGAGGACGGGATATACCCAGCCGCCCACATGGCATTGAAAAGAGAAGTGTATTTAGTGTTTCTGAGTGTAAGTGCTTGATCATTTCATAAATTATGCGATCACTACCTGGCGCCGAGTTGTTGCAACAATTCAAAGATGCGTGAAGTTCAGCTAAACTGAACGGGCGATTGTACGCTTCATTTATTTCACATTTGCGTTCAAGGTGTTGTCGCTCTGCGTGTTCTTTGAATCGCAGGAAACTGCATATGTAGTTTGATGCACTCGTGATTTGTTCAAAGTGCTCACCTAGAAAGTCTGCCTGATTTTCCAGGCTGTCTCCTTCGGTATTTACTAGGGGTAGAGGGTGATACTGTCGGCCTTTTAGTTTATTTACCCGGTTCCAGACCTTTCTTTCATAATCATCATCACCACCAGCCTATAATTTATGTCCACTGCAGGACGGAGGCCTCTCCCTGCGATCTCCAATTACCCCTGTCTTGCTCAAGCGTATTTCAACTTGCGCCTGCAAATTTCCCAACTTCATGACCCCATCTGGTTTTCTGCTGATCTCTCATCAGTGTATGAATTAATGCTGAATATGTACTTCTCCCAACTATCTCTCTTAGCTCGTCGACGTACTCTTCTGCCCTGCGACATTGTTTAAAGTTAATGAGATTTTCAGCTGTTGGGCACTCAAGTAGCAGCCCCCAAGCTTTGTTTTCTTTTTTCCTTGCCTTTTGACATTCGGCATTCCACCACGGTATGCGGCGTTTATTGGACAGTCAATTCGTCTGTTGGATGCATTTTGTGGCAGCGTATATTAGAAAGCCTGTAAAGTAATCCACATCATTACCATTATTGATACCAGTAATGCCATTCCTGTCTAAACGTGTAAGTACTTTGAATAGTTCCCAGAAGTGGTCACTTCCATGTGGTTTCTTAATGACGCTCCACACGAGGTACGTCAGGAGAGTACTGGATACTAACCTTAAGTCAATTGAGGAGTAGGTGTTGTGTGCAACGCTATAGTACGTCCGCTCCTTTTGAGCAAGCATGCAACAAATGAATACAGGAAGTTTTCTATTAAGCGCCCTTTCCCATTGCAACGGGGGTCTCCCCATAAATTGTTTGGCGCGTTTATTTATTTATTTATTTACTTATTTCACATACCCTCAAGCGCCAAGGCATTATAGAGGGGAGTGGGATACATGCGAATAACAACAATGATTACTACGGATTTATATAAAGCAAGCTACATGTGCAGTGCACGGAATCATTAAGAAATCAAATAACAAGAATACTATGATATGCAAATTATATAAATCTAGCGACATATGAACGGAACAAAATTAAAAAAAATTAAATACGGCGCGACAGCGCTTGCGCAAATACAGCGCACGTGGCCACGTGCATGGTCACAGTTGAAAAAAAGCAAACAATGATCGGCGGAAACGTGCGCTGTCTTCAATTGACACGATAGCATCAGGAAGGTGGTTCCAGTCATTCGTTGTAAGGGGAATAAATGAATATAAAAACATGTTTGTGTGACAAAAAGTGTCTCTTACTTTATGACGGTGATCAACTCGCGATGACAGATAAGTAGGTGCTAGAATGAGCTCATTGCTAAGAATATGATGATGAAATACTTTATGAAAAAGGCATAAGCGAAAAGCCTTTCTGCGCAGCGATAAAGATGGTAGACACAAGTTCCTTTTCATAAGAGTTATGCTAGAAGTACGATCGTAGTTTGAGTGAATGAAACGAGTGGAATTATTCTGAACCATTTCAAGAGAATTAACAAGAGTAGCATTGTAAGGGTCCCAAATGGCAGCAGCGTATTCCAGCTTAGATGGGACTAGTGTTTTATACAATAGTAGTTTCATTGATGAAGGAGATTTGTTAAAGTTTCGCCGCAAGTAGCCTAACATACGATTTGCGTTATTTATTATGGAGTCGATGTGACATTTCCAGGATAAGTCAGATGATATAGTTACACCTAAATAACGGTAGGATGAAACATGTTCTAGCTGGACGTGGTTAAGCATATATGCAGGCACACACACGTCGCGTCTTGTAACAGTCATCAGCTTGCACTTCTTGTGGTTTAGTTCCATGTGCCAGTTTTTACACCAAGCGGCAATGTTATTTAGATCAGTCTGTATAATTTCCTGGTCGTTATTATTACGAATTTCACGATACAGTACACAGTCATCGGCGTATAAATGAACTAAAGATGACACACAATCGGGCAAGTCGTTAATGTATATTAGAAAAAGTAATGGACCTAAAACAGAGCCCTGCGGAACTCCTGATGCTACGTTAATTAAGGGTGAATCATGACCGTTGACAGAAACATACTGTCGGCGATTGATTAGGAAGTATTCAAGCCATGTAAGTACATTACGATCCAGGTTTAAAGAGGAAAGTTTCTGCATAAGCAGCACGTGAGTAACCTTATCAAAAGCCTTCGAGAAGTCTAGAAAGGCGCAATAGATTCGGGAATTCTTGCCTCCGACAACAATGTATGGCTCAGGAAGTTCATCTACGTAGTTTTGAAATTCGGTTGTAAGCTGTGTGCTTAGGTGCGCAATACCTTAGATTGCAGGGCCCTTCTCAGGCTCCGTAATGCGGAGTTTCTCTTTTTTGTAGCGGTCGAGAGACGCCCGTTGCTCCATAGGCGCTGGACGAGCCGCTTGGCTGTAAGTTGTGTCCATCGCCTCTCTTGAGGCCCTGGGCACCCGCTCTTGCGAGCGGTATGTTCACCTTGAGGGTCTCGCCTCAAGAGATGAAACCCTGGATGCCACCAGCCCGGAGGTCGATGGCCCCTTCTGGGGCGACGGCACAGCACTGGATGCAACCACCAAGGGGGTACATAACACGGGGCGAATTTGCACATAACCGAGCACTCATCACGCCAACTGCAGATGACCCTGACCCAGTTGACCCCGAGTATTCAGCAATCCTGAACTACCACAAAGGGAGTCGCTTGCGATATCCCGCACCCCATCGAATACTAAGGACGGAGGAGACTGCTGCCTGGCGTAGGCTCCAGACAGGCACTTACACGAACCTACACATATTGACGCGAAATAAGTTGGCACGTGGTGACACTGGCCCCTTGAGGCGAGAACGACGAAGTTCGTGGTTGCGCGTGCGCTCTCCGAGGTCCAGTCATTATTAAAGGCTGAAGTGTTGTTTTTTTTTTTTGCCTATCTGTTGCTGGTCAACTATTCTAGCTGTACTAGCAGGGTGACATTTCTGGTGGAAGTGCTGGGTATGGTCGATGTTAAGATCTCCGGAGCGTACCCCACACCTAAGCCCGGCGAGTAGTTCGGCTGAGCTTACCCCTGTGCACGTACGTACCAGCCGACGTCTCCAGGGACTCCAGCCACAGTACGGTCTACTACCCGAACGAAGTAGAATGACGAACCAACCACCTCCTGCCGCTACTGCAGCATCGCACGTGGTCGTCAATCAGATCCGGACGCCGAATCATTTCCACGGGAGTGCTCAGAGGACGCCGACGACTGGCTTGACCATTTTGACCGCGTCGCCAACATCAACGACTGGACCCACGAGCGTAAGCTTCACTACGTGTACTTCGCTCTTGAAGATTCCGCTAAAATATGGTTTGAGAACCACGAGGCGACACTGACGTCATGGGAAGAATTTCGTCGGCAGTTCTTCAATGCCTTCGCCAGGGCGGACAGGAAGGAGAGGGCGGAGTTAGAGATGGAGTCGAGAATTCAAGGGCCGATGAGCGAGTGACGGCGTACGTAGAAGACATGAATCGGCTCTTCAGACGTGCGGACCCCTCTATGACTGAAGCAAAGAAGGTGCGCCACCTAATTCGCGGCGTCAAAAAGGAAATCTTTGCTGGCCTCATTCGAAATCCTACGACGACAGTGGCAGAGTTCCACGACGAAGCCACCACCATGAAAAATGCCCTTCAACAGCGGGCCAGGCAATACATCCGCGACATCGTGATTTCAAGAGAACTCTCTGACGTTACCCTCGGCAACAACGTCGGCGCCTTGCGAGAACTCATCAGGGCTGTCATCAAGGAGGAACTGCAGGAGATGCAGACGACCGCTGCCTCTGTGGGACAACTTTCCATTGTGGAAATGGTGCGCGCCGAGGTCCGACAGGTCGTCCATGTTCCTGAACAGTACGAGGCGCCACAGCAGAGACCGCGTCCTGAAATGAGTTACGCAGAAGCAGTACGCCGTCCACCACTCTCAAGTGCGTATAGCATGGTACACCCCGCTCAGCAATTGGACGTTAGCTTCAGGCCTCGCAGCACACCGCACATCGCCGAAGCAAGAACTAGGAAGAGCGACGTCTGGCGCACCGCAGACTACAAGCCCCTTTGTTACCATTGTGGCGAAGCCGGGTACATCTACAGAATGTTTCCTTATCGTCATGTGGGGCTCCGAGGATTCGCCCCAAATGCACCTCGTCCACGACCTGGTGAGCGGCCGCCGGAAATAGAGAGTTTCGTCGCGAATCCTCGCAATGGTGATCAACGATGGCACGAGCCCCGTTCGTCGTCTCCTGTTCGTTACAGGTCACCATCACCAAGCCAAGCCTTCTCTCGTGGCGCTCTCAGACGCCGCTCGCATAGCCCGGCGGCTAGGAAAAACTGAGTTCAGCGACCTCCGGAGTTGAGGCCGCAGACGTCGACTGTGCGCAAGATCCTCCACTACGACGAAAACGACGAAAACAGAACGACGCAGACGTACAGACGCAGTCAAACACCGTACGAGAGGTAATAACGTTGAACATTCCCGTCACCGTATAGGACGAAGAAATAACAGCGTTAATCGACACTGGAGCGGACACCTCAGTTATGAGCATGGACCTTGCCTGCAACCTGAAGAAAGTTTCTACCGAGTGGACTGGGTCGCAGATTCGCACTGCATGAGGCCATCTGCTAACCTCGGTAGGAAGATGCACAGCGCGAGTGAGCATTCGTGGGTTTACGTACCTCGGAGATTTCGTTATCCTCCCAAGCTGTTCGAGGGACCTAATTCTGGGAATGGGCTTTCTGCAGGCTAATGGAGCCGTGATAAACTTACAAAAGTCGCTGGTAACGTTTTCAATGGCGCAGGCCTTAGCAGGGAGCAGCACTGACGACCGTATGTCAACGCCTTGAGGATTGTCGACGAGAACATCACGGTGCCGCCAAGGAGCAGCGTATTGACCCTCGTAACCTACGACGCATTCGACGACTATGAGGGTATTGCCGAGGCAAATATCCCGCTGTTGCTGGGAAGACACATCTGCATCGCCCGGGGCCTTGTTCGAATACAGAAGAAGTGCTCGCAAGTTTTGTTGACAAACTTCAGCCATGATTATCAGCACGTCCCTGAAGGTACAGCTGTGGCCTTTCTGAACGACATTGCTGACTTCTCCGACGTTGGCACGTTACAAGTGACTTCACCGAATGCATCAACTCACGCCAGCCTGAGTACCCGCGTCCACATTAATGCTGACTTAGCAGATGTACAGAAGGATCAGCTACTGGGCCTAGTGACAGAATTCTCTGGCTGTTTTTCCACAGAATCTAAAGTCCAGCGCACCTCCATTACGCAACACCGGATAGTTACAGAGGAGTCGGCGCGGCCTGTTCATCAGCACCCGTACCACGTGTCACCTATGGAGCGGGAGGCGATTAAGCGTCAAGTTGAAGAAATGCTCAATGATGACGCAATCCGACGTCGACAAGTCCGTGGGCGTCGCCTGTCGTACTAGTAAAAAAGAAAGACAACACGCTCCGCTTCTGCGCTGACTACAGACGGCTTAACCGAGTCACCAAACGCGACGTTTACCCCCTGCCACGGATCGATGACGCTTTGGACCGTCTGCGTCATGCTGAGTTCTTTACTTCGTTAGACCTAAAGTCAGGGTACTGGAAAATCGATGTGGACGAGCGTGACCGTGAAAAAACCGCCTTCGTGACTCCCGACGGGCTATACGAATTTAAAGTCCTGCCTTTCGGTCTCTGTTCCGGTCCTGCTACGTTTCAACGAATGATGGACACTGTACTCGTCGGACTAAAGTGGCAGACGTGTCTAGTGTACCTAGACAACGTTGTTGTGTTTTCCAGCATGTTCGATGAACATCTCACCCGAATACGAAGTGTCCTTACCGCAATACGCAAGGCCAACCTCACCATCAAGCCTGAAAAATGTTACTTTGGCTTCCGGGAACTCAAGCTTTTAGGCCACGTGGTCAGCTCCCAAGAAGTAAGACCAGACCCAGAAAAGCTCGCTGCCGTTGCCGAGTTTCCTCACCCTAAAGACAAGAAGGCTGTTCAGCGGTTCCTGGGCCTCTGCGCTTACTACCGCCGTTTCGTTGAAGACTTCTCGAGGATTGCTCTCTCACGAGACTGACGCGACAAGATGTGCCCTTT
The DNA here is from genome assembly GCF_013339745.2 of Dermacentor silvarum. Classification (NCBI taxonomy): domain Eukaryota; kingdom Metazoa; phylum Arthropoda; class Arachnida; order Ixodida; family Ixodidae; genus Dermacentor; species Dermacentor silvarum. The sequence goes on from NC_051161.1 coordinate 70,462,645, forward strand.
GCGTGGACGGAAGACCAAGAGCAGGCCTTCACCGAATTGCGCAAACGCCTTCAATCCGCTCCAGTGCTAGCGCATTTTGATGACACCGTGGCAACTGAAATTCACGCAGGCGTTGGCAACGTAGGACTCGGGGCTATTCTGGTTCAATGGCAAGACGGCGCAGAACGTGTAATTTCGTACGCGAGCCGTAGTCTCACAAAAGCAGAAGCGAATTGTTCAACCACCGAAAAAGAATGTTTAGCAGTCGTGTGGGCCATCAGCCAGTTCCGACCTTACTTATACGGCTGGCCATTTCGAGCGATCAGTGACCACCATTCGCTCTGCTGGCTTGCCAATCTACGAGACCCGTCAGGTCACCTTGCTCGTTGGAGCCTCCGCCTCCAGGAATACGACATGACTGTTGTCTACAGATCGGGCCGTAAGCATAGCGACGCTGACTGCTTGTCACGTTCTCCTATTCTCTTGACATCCTCAGACTTGGAGCTAGATTTGCCGTTTCTTGGTGTCGTCGACGTGGTGCTCATGGCTGACTACCAACGTGCGGACTGTGAACTGCTTCCAGTCATCCGATATCTCGAGGGAACTGACGTTGTTCTCCCACGCCCATTTTAACAAGGATTGATATCGTACTGCCTTCGGAACAATGTCGTGTACAAGAAAAATTTCGAGAACAGCCAAGAAACGTTCCTTCTCATCGTTCCGACGGCGCTGCGCGAGGAAGTATTACAGGCGTGTCACGACGATCCCTGTGCCGGCCACTTAGGTTTCGCGAGGACATTAGAGCGCATACGGCAGAAATACTATTGATCACACCTATTTTCCTCGGTTCAGCGCTATGTGCGAACGTGCCGTGACTGTCAGAGGCGTAAAGTCCCACCCGTCAAGCCTGCCGGCCTCCTTCAGCCTTTGGATCCGCCTCCGGTGCCGTTCCAGCAAGTGGGAATGGACCTTCTTGGTCCGTTTCCCACGTCTTCCTTGCAAAACAAGTGGATAATCGTGGCAACCGATTATTTAACTCGCTATGCGGAGACAAAAGTTGTCCCGCAGGGAACTGCTGCTGAAGTCGTCAGCTTCTTCGTCCACGACATCGTACTTCGTCACGGTGCACCCGCTGTGCTCATTACTGATCGCGGTGCAGCGTTTACAGCGGAGTTGTTGCAACAAGTCGTCACGCTGACGCATAATGAGCACCGAAGGACCACAGCCTATCATCCCCAGACTAACGGCTTAACAGAGTGCCTGACCAGAACATTGGCCGACATGCTATCCATGTACATTGATGTGGAACACAAGACATGGGATGAAATTTTGCCATACGTGACGTTTGCTTACAATACCGCTGTGCAGGAGACCACCGAGTTTACACCATTCGAGCTCGTTTACGGACGTCGCGTTACAACCCCCTTAGACGCCATGCTCCCGGTAGACCACGGAACCACAAGTAATGACACCACTGAAGAGTTCGTCGAGAAAGCAGAGGAAGCTCGCCAGCTTGCTCGGAATCGCATCCGCACCCAGCAGAATACCAACGCCTGCGGTTACAACCGGACCCGAGGGAACGTCCAGTACTCACCAGGTGAGCGCGTGTGGGTGTGGACACCTATCCGATACCGTGGGCTCTCGGAGAAATTGTTGCGCCGATATTTCGGCCCCTACGAAGTTGTACGCCGCCTCAGTGATGTGAACTATGAGGTGGTGCCTCAAAGCTCTGATCCTAGTTCGAACCCACGCCGTCCCCGTGCTGAAGTCGTCCACGTAGTACGGATGAAGCCGTACTACACACGCGAGGAATAAGCAACCCTCACAAACCGCTTCAGCATTGTGTACATTCCTGTATGTTTTTTTTTTTCTTTCCATGTTGGCACTCTTGCCCATATTGCTCGCCCCATGCCCTTGGAGCGACCTGGTCGGTCGCTTTTGAGAGGGGAGCAATGACGCGAAATAGTTGGCACGTGGTGACACTGGCCCCTTGAGGCGAGAACGACGAAGTTCGTGGTTGCGCCGCGCTCTCCGAGGTCCAGCCATTATTAAAGGCTGACGTGTTTTTTTGCCTATCTGTTGCTGGTCAACTATTCAAGCTGTACTAGCTGGGTGACAATATTACATCGCATGCACCCCACAGCCTACAGGGACGAATGCCCGTGGTGCGGGGCCACACCAACCCTATACCACATTACGTGGGAGAGCACGCTACGCAACATAGAACACCACGACACGAACACCACGAGGGAGCAATGGGAGGCACTGCTGTCCAGATCGGCCCACCACGACCAGCTCAAGCTTATCCAGAGAGCAGAGAAGATGGCAAGAGCCAGCGGAGCCCTGGACTAGGGGCCCGACGATTAGCGATGCCCCTTCGGGGCAAGACAAAACTCTATCTTTGTAATAAAGTTTATCTACTACTACTACCAAGGAGGCGGACGGCGTTGCCGCTGGCTCACTACGCGTGGGCCGGACAGCCGCCGGTGGCCATTGTGACACTGCCCCCTCACGCGGCACTTCGGGAGAGCTGTTCTTTGGCAGATACGACACCCGCCTCCGTGCTTCCTTGAATGATAGGTTCTCTTTTACTTTAATCGTCACGATTTTTTTCTCTCTTTTCCAGGATGGGCAGGACCGCGAGTATGCGGCTTGCTCCCCATCGCAGTTTACACAGTGTAGAGCGTTTTCATAGGACTCGGATGGATGTTCGTGGGCACATTTGGCAGAGGTGAGGCGTCCACGGCAGTTGTGAGAACTGTGGCTGAATTCTTGGCACTTAAGGCATCGCAGAGTATTTGGGATATACCGCCGAACCCTGATCTTTACATACCCTGTCTCGATAGTATCAAGCAGGTTACTTGAGCAAAATGTAAGTACTAGCTAGTTCTTTGGTATTGATCTCTTTTCCGTCGTGCCTCATTTTAATTGTTTTGACATTTACCACATTCTGATCATTCCAACCCACTAGAAGTTCGGCTTCAGTCAGTTACATCAGATCATCATCGGACACGACACCTCGAATTGTGTTCATAGTATGGTGTGGGGTAACGGTCACCGGGATGTTCCCGAGCCCAACAAAGGGACGATGTAGGACTGTAAACAGAAGTCCCCCGAACGCCAGCTGTACGTTCTCGCTGTAACCAAATACGTATAACCAAGGGTTGTTATGACACACAAGGTTAACCCTCGCCGCCACCAATGTTAGAAGTAAATGGAAGAGAAAATAACACAGGAAAGATGAAAAGTGAGGGAGAAAGACGAAGATTGAAGAGAAGGACAGGAAAAGTCGACTGCCGATTTCCTCCAGGTGGGTCTAAAGTCCCTTTAGGTGGGTCAGTCTGGAGGCGCCGTCTATGGAAAGCAGAGGCCAAAGAGGTGTGTTGCTTCCGCTGGGGGGCCTTAAAGGTTCAAACACCCGGCATCGGCTCAACCCCCCGGATCCCCCTTTCCCCAGACACGGCTCAGCCGCGCATGGCTACATGCGGGAGGGTCCGACCCTCGTGTGCTCGGGTACGCGGTGTCGCAATAAACCAAACGCCTGCTGAAGCAGACGCCCCTGCGGGGGCTGTTAGTGTCTTCTCCTCCAGGTCACGCTGCTACCATTCTGGTGCACTGATCTATTATAACCAGAAAGGATTTCATCTTGCGATCTCCAGGAGTCTTCTTCTTCAGTTCAGCAAAATCTATGTGCACAACTTCAAAGGGTTGTTGGAGTGATATGGCAAGACTAGTTCGTCGGGTCGCGGCGGGTATTGGTCTTGTTAACTTAATTGGCACGAGTGGCAGGACTTTAGGTAGTCTTCGATGTCCTTTTTTCATGTTTTTCTACGTGAACCTCTGAAGAAGTTTATTATACGTCCGCCAGAGAAGCCGTCATGTCTACCAGATTCAGGGATGTCATCATTTAAGTGAAGTACTTTTGGTATCAACGTCTCTCGTACAGCGAACCATTCATCCTCGAAGTGCAGGCGCTCATGCCCTTCCGATAATTTTGCCAAGTGGACTATTCCACATGGGACCTCAACTGCCAATTGAGACAGGGCATCTGCATCTGTAAGATCACTGCCTGCACGGTGAAACACCTCGAAGTCGTATTGCTGGATTTCATTGATCCAAGCCTACAGAACCTAGTGAACCTAGCCAAGTGAACAAAACCGCTGAATTTGAACACCTTCTCTTTCTGTATAACCCCGATATCGTCAATGTTACCAAAACCTGGTCGTGCTCGGACATAGACGACAGCGAAATAATACCCCCCCCCCTTTTAAATTTAGTAGTGAGGAGCGTGGAACTTGTAGTGGTGGCATAGCGATTGTTCATAAAAAAAGATCTTGCCCCGGTAACAAAAGTATTTGGTGTAGATCAATGCAGTGTGGCTCTTTTTACGTTTATCTTCTCTCCGGCTCTCCTTGGTGCTGTTTATAGACCTCCTAAGGCCCCTCTCGCCTTTCTAAAATGAATTAACCACTTTTAACAGCGGAGCTGCTTAAGTCGGGCGCAATGTGTCTCCTGAATAAAAAAAAAAATGTCACAGTTTCGCCCTAAGGGCGAAGCAATGAATGCGATAGCAACACAGCAATGTCATACGAAGTAAGGTGAGCGGCTTTGGTAGCAATATGAATTGTAGTAAACATGACCTGATTAAGTAAGCAGGTGTGCTGCGGCGTAAGTAGACCGACATTAAGAGAGACTCGATGACCACGAGAAGGCGCATGTGAAACGGTGGTGTTGATGAGAAGCGCTTCCCGTGGGCAGCGCGTGCGAAGGGACACACCTGTAGCGCTGCACTGCCGATCCGGGCAGCATTGCGTGTGTAGCGTGCGTTGGAAAATGTGGCCCGACTATTACGAACTGAATGAACAAGCGTGGTGTGAGCGCGCACAAACACGAAGAGATCACACTGAATGACAGCAGACAACGACTGTCAAAACGCTGGCAGCAAGCATACGCCGCAACGGGCGAAGGTACGTGCGGTCTATCGCTTCAACGGAAACTGAGCGGCGAATGCACTTAAAGGTCAGAGCCGTGTGGAGATAAGAGACGGTGCGAGCGAGCGACGAGCGCGGTTGTTGGCAGAGAAGTGCGCCCCCCCCCCCCCCCCCCCCCTGCTCCCTCCGGCGCTGGCTTCCTGCTTCCTTGCTTGCGCGTGGGAGATTGAGTGCGTTCGCTCTCCGTGATAGCGCGCGTCTCCGCACGCTTCCTCTCGGGCATACGGCGCGCGGCGAAGATTTTATCTATAGGGAACGTCACGGCGACGGCGACGGCGACGGCGACGACGACGGCGACGGCGACGACGACGGCGACGACGACGCCGACGGCAGAAATCCGGTTCAAGTGTCCATATAATTGCTATCGCAATAAAAAAAACCTCACCGAGCGATGATTCACTGCGTTGCCTAGCAACGGAGCGCCACCTCCTCGCCCCACCGTCGCTCCAGCCACAGCACAACCTAGCAACGCCTTGGCTAACCTCCGCAGCAGCGCCGCTCGCTTCTCCACCGTAGATCTGCCTAGCTTTTCCCCACAGCTGCGTGGGGACGAAGCTAGGCAATGACGTCGTTCCATAGTACATAGCTCCGCGTCGCCGACGCGCGGAGACACACTTTGCCTGGTGAGTTTACCTGCCGAGCCACCGCCAGAGGCACCGCGACTACGGTGGCTAGATTGGTAGGTGTGCCGACCGAGCGTAGTTCACCACTTCTCCGCATCATGACGCAAAAGTGGCGCTGCGGACAGTAGAACGGTTCAGCGGCGCGCAACGGCGGCTGCGCTGTGTAGACGAGGCGAGTGTTTGATACAGTATCGCTGCCTCTGCTCTAGCTTTGAAGTACGCGCAATGCCATTTTGAGCAGTGTAGGCAAAGCCAGCATGGAGAATTTGTTGCTGTCGTCTAGTCAGAAGACACGATATGCTGAAGTTAATTTTCTAGCTTGGCGATTGGTCGCATTTATTGGTATAAACGCGGCGCTCCAGCCCATTGCATTAAGTATGGATGCATTTTTTCCAGGCATAAAACAATACTGCAGTGGTTTTATACGGTACATGGAAACGTGTTTACGTGATATTTAGTGAGTTCTAATGTTTCAATTTCGAGAAATCCAGCTATTGTGTTTATTGCATTTGCTGCCTCATTTACGGTATTTATATTGTTAAGAGACGAATTGTGTTGGTAAGTGCATATGGTTCACTGTTTGGTTGCAATAAAATAAAGCAATACGTCTTGGGCTAAATTCATGAATATACTTAAAATACAAGAAACGCTCTCATATTGAGTCAGCAAACGCACCAACATAAATAGCCTAGCGCCAGCAAGGCCACAACGTTGGTCCACCACATCATAACATTATTCACAGCACACGTACGCCTCCACTTCAGGTGATTCTTCATCTCCCTGTTGCTTTCGCGCGCCATGTTATGGCCCTTGACAAGAAAGTAAAGGCGTGTAATTGAATAGAACTTCACAACATCGTTTGTGAGCTCTTTCTTGGGCCGCTTACAGCCGATCAAATTCGGAGGATTCAGCTGCAGAAAGGATGCAAAGTCGGCGATACACTGTTCCTTCGTAACTCATTTAAACTGAAGCACAGCTTGAAGGCGTCTTCGAGCGATGCTACCAGTTTTTTTAGTGCTTCAGAAGGGAGCAACAGCCCTGACCTGCTCATTCTGTTGAATTCAGTAATGTCCCTGAGCGATCGGAGCACTTGGTTCTTTGCAGGAACTTCCTTGCTACATAGCCTGCTATATAGAATATCAGCCTAGAGTCACTTTTTCCTGTAACAGCGCAGCCGTGCTCGATGTCGCAGGCGCTGAGCATCTCATGTGCGGCTTACAAATTTCCAACGTCGAGGAGCTCATGGACGTACGCTTTTCGGTGTACCACTTGCTCATTAACGTCGCCGATACAATCTAGCCACCGTACTGATACTGAGCAAGCTACTGAGCAGCTCGGGGCGAACATTTCCGCTGTCAGACAGCGGAACAATTCCGCTGTCTTTCTCACAAATTTAGAGCCCGACTTGCAGTTTGGAGCGAAGCAGTAGGTCTCCTTGGTGGTCTTCTTTGGTGGAGCAACGCCGCCGCTAATCTCGCCGGTCATTTTTCCTACCTGGAACATTCCACATCGCTTAGGAACTTACAAACAGTACGAGAGATGCGGAGCTCTTCACCTTTGAAACTTACACGAACAGACGACATACAACTATTCCAATACGGGTTTTATTTTTTTTTGCTCGCCGCCAGTCCGCCAGCCCCCTGTAGCAGACAACGCGCGCTGCGGAACCGTTCTACTGACCGCAGCGCTAATTTTGCGTCATGACGCGGAGAAGCGCGGTGAACTACGCTCCAGAGGCGCCGGTCGGCACACCTACCCATCTAGCCACCGTACCGCGACTGCAGTAACGGACACCGGGCGCGTTCGTGAAGAACGCGGGGAAACGCGGTCGGCATTGGCAGCAGCTCTACACGTCCCAATGCTTAAGAGAAGTGAAATTTTACGCTGGAATGATGAGCCGCAACGAAACTAAGGTCTGTGTTCCAATTCTTTCCATCATCATAGACAGTCTACTTTGACGTCTACCAAGACAGCCATGACAGCTTCGAGGACAAGTAATGAAACGTGTTTCGAGCCGTCTAGAAGACGCTTCTGCGACGTGACGCCACCTCGCGGCGGCAAAAAAGAAAGTTGAGAAAAGCACACATTAGTTCTGTAATTTAAGTATTTTCGTCTGCGAACCTATGAAAAACATGATGTGGCTTACAATAAGGGTATAGAAAAGCGTGTCTGCGTTTTTGTGTGCGCAGACAACCTTCCCGTCGAGTTTCTAAGCGGCCTGCTCAGTCGCCATCTTGTTTAGACAGGAAAGTAGCCTGCATCGTTATTGACTTCGATGCTGTCTTCGCGATGCTGTCTACTTTGACATCTTCGTGAGAATTGGAACTAAACTTAATATGGCCGCCGTCCACTTAGCTGTCTATTTAGCCGTCCAAGGCGAGTATTGGAACACACCCAATGTGGAAGAAGACGACGACGAACGCTGGAGCAATGCCAAGAGCGCGTTCGCGCGGTTGCGCCAAGGTACGCCAACGTACGAGCTGTGGAAGAAGACGACGCTGTCATGTTTCTAAAAAATCGCTAGTGGTTTTTTTCATGCCGAATGTTTCAGTATAGTTACTGGCATAAAAGAAAAGATAAGTTGTCGGAATTTATGAATATATACTAAGCAACAACGTGTCAATCTATTCAACTATTCTGCTGTGCTTGTTCTTTAGAATCAGTGCAACAGCTCGACATTGGAGAGGTTGAGCTAAAACAATTAAGCTGAATATTTACTGTAAATAAGATCGGTCGACTGTTGTTGCCATGAGCGAAATCAATAAACCAAACACGTTTTGCTTATACTGTATACGAGCTCTAGTTATATTAAGGGACGGATGGACCGACTTCCATGACGGACGGACGGACGGACGGACGGACGGACGGACGGACGGACGGACGGACGGACGGGACCGACCGACCTGAGCTGACCTGACCTGATCTGACCTGACCTGACCTGACCGGCTGGCTGGCTGGCTGGCTGGCTGGCTGGCTGGCTGGCTGGCTGGCTCGCTGGCTGGTTGGCTGGCTCGCTGGCTGGCTGGCTGGCCGGCTGGCTTCGAATTACAATCCGAAGCTATCATGTCGGCCGCTTATCTGTAAGTAGTGCTTTATAAATTTTCTGACGCAGTTAACTTTGAAAAAAAAATGCTGCCTCTCCCGTAATCGAGAACAAATGTGATCATGAAATGGCTACCATATGGCGTCTTTTGGTACCTGTAGTGCCACCGCCTTCAACCGCTTTTCTTCTTCCAACAGTGCAGCGCGCTCAGTGTCTGTCGCTACGTTTTCGTCTTGTCGTGGACCACTCACAACTCAAAGATCGCTGGCGTTCAAATGAGCACAGGAAAGCCTGTCTCAGCGCCAAAAGATGTATGGTGCCTTCTATATGCCTTTTGAATGCCGCTATTGGATGACAAATAAAACTTCAGCGTACTAGAAGTTACAACTTGAGTGATATTGTGAGCAAACATTAGAAAGAAATCAGAAGCAATATTTTTTGTAACTTGTTTGAGAAGTAACTAGCGTATGTAATGCGGTCCTGTAAAATGGGTTGGGGGCCGGAGACCGCATTTTCTTAACATTTGACTGGTTGCCCGGATGATCTCGTTTTATTCTCGCAACTATGCATAGATGTTCTCGTACGAGTGCTCAGATATTTTCGTGAGAGTTCCCAGATAACGGCTCGGACTTTTGACTCAAGGTCACTTGAAGGTCGCTGACAAGGGGAGCTAAAGGCAAGTCATGCTTTTAACCCTTTGTATCCCAGGTGCCACGTTTGTGGCAGTTTTGTCAGAATTTTTAGGGGCGAAGCTCCTTATAGCGGCACCCGTTCGTCCCCGTCGTAGTAGGTAGCCACGTCTAGTTTTATGAATTGCTCAATAGATGGCGTTGTGTGTCCGTATATGTATGTATACCCATATATACATATATATGTATACGTATAGTATAACCAGAAGCCGACTTCCGCTTCCGCTTCCACTTCCGGTTCCGCTTCCGTTTCCACTTCCGGTTCCGCTTTTGGTTTCGCTTCCGGCTGCCGGAGAACGCTTCCGGCGTTTTATGAAAAAAAAATTCCGAAAGTTGTGTCCGTAGCGCGGAATCGAACCAGGGACCCCTCGCTTCCTAACGCGCGGCGCTAACCACTACGCCACGAAGCGCACATAGACACACGCACCACGATGGCAATAAATACCCAACATTAACGAAAGGCCGCGTTTCTAGCGCGTTTCTAACGCGTTTGTGCTAGCGCGTTACGGCCCGTGTAAGAAGCTGGTGTAAGACGCTGTGGCCTCTCCGCCTTACCTTCAACGCGTTTCGAACGCGCTGCCCAAGGCGGTGGCAAGTCAAGTTCAAGTCGAGGAGCGTTTATGAATACGGGGGGTATACTCTCTCAGCAGTCATGGGATGGCGTCGGCAAACGCGGTGCAAGTTCCGGCATGTGTAAATGGCTGCGTAAGACGCTGTGGCCGCTCCCCCTTACTAGAGAGTACTGCACGTTTCTAACGCGTTTGTGCTAGCGTCCCCTTAAGCGGGAGATCCGATGATTCCCTCCGGAGCTTCGCCCACTCATCATCATTCACCCCGTCGATTTGCTGTGATTTTTTTATGTAGAAAATTTGATCGCATAACTCCTAATTCCTAGCTGCTACAAACGTGGATGTCAATGCTTCCACTTATGATCTCTAGATGTTGCTACGAGTACCACACAAGGGCGTTTCTTGTTTTGCAAACATTGTTTCCACGTATGGCCAGCAAAAACGGTGAGTGTGCGGCTTTTTCTTGCTTCTCTGTGTTCATTTCTTGTAATATAAAGTTAAAAACACCAACATCTTCTTCTGCGAAGTATGCGGAACGCGCCTACGTGGTTTTATTATGTAATCACTGGTTGTTGCTTACTTTTTCTATAGTTTTGGCTTGCATACAGGTTTGTGGCACCCAGGACCTTGAGGTCCTGCTTTGCGGATAAAGGACTATAAGTGTAATGCTGAGCCTAGGGCTCTGCAGTTATGTCTTTTTCGTTCGTTTGCCGTCAAATAACTTTCGCGCTTGTTGTTAGCTGTCAGTTTAGTTTACGTTGACGTCTGCAAAAAGATTGTTGTGTACTATGCAGGCCGCGCCTTACAGAGGAGCAAATCCAAGTAATTCTCCTTGAGTTTGAATATCCAAGTGGAAGCGACGACGAAAACTTGGAGGGAGCTGACTGCGACGAAGAGTACACTCTGTCGCAAAGACTCGCGCAGTGACAGCGAGCACACAGTGAGCAAAATGCAGACAGTGAGCAAAAAATGCAGGTAACATCGACTCCGACGAACAAACAGAAAAAAAAATTGCCCGCCAATCCACCCTGTGAAGGTGGTTGGAAAGCGAAGCTTTTTACGCCACCCTCACGGTGACTGCGGCGCACTTGATATTTCACACACTACAACGTAACTTTAACCACGGTCTTTATTATTATTTACTTCACAACAATGTTCACTACTGCTTTATGATCGGTGTGATATACACTACTAGACTATCCCATAGTGGGGTAGTCTAGAAAATGAACCGAAGCAGTTACTAGGCTGGAAGGGTTTCGAATGACGTCAACCCTCTTTCAAGCAGCTGCATAAGCTTTGCAACAGCTGCAATCTAATCTTACGGACCGCGCCGAGCCTGTTTCCGTTGTTTGCCCGCAGCCCTTATCATCCATCATGTTGGCTCATCACTTTGAAGCTTGTTTTTGTGGTTTTTCTTGCGAAAACGAGTGCTTAGTTGTACGCTGAATGCCTGAATTCAAGTAAGCTATACTGCTATACCTGCAATTGTTAGCGGTTCGTCGGGATCGTTTTTTTTATTACAACGACGGACACGACAGAACCCTTGGCTGGTAGAGGTACAAAGCTTCGCTTTAAAAATGGCACTGGGTAAAAAAGGACATCAACATCAACTGCGGTGAAGAACAGATCATTCAGAGGCCAGCAGATAGCTTGGAGAAAGTAAGAAGCCCTTTGAATACGTTTCTGAAGCTTGTTGATCATGCCATGATTGACTTCCTCACTTTTGAGTCAAACTGATTTAGGGTACAAGAAAATCGCAGTCCTGTCCTTGCAGTGTCAATACTCGCTAGAAGGCATGCCTGAATCGAACAATGAGTGTATTGATCTTTCACCCATCATGTTTCCTTCAGCGGTATCTTGTCAGTCTCCGGTAACGCCGTAGTATCAAAAAGAGTTCACCACGTCTGTGAGGCATGACAATGTTGGCCACTTGCCGGTGAAAGTGGCTCAAAAAAAGGCCCCCTGTGCAAGTTTAGCTCATGCAAAAGACGCACCCGATTCTTTTGCAAGAAATGCTCGGTCCATTTGTGCGTAGATACTGAAAAAATCAACTGCTTTGCAGTTTTGAACACTTCCATAGAGCCGCCAGCAATCTAGACCTGTTTTCCTCTTTTCACCTTCTCATTCCTGAGTGCCTCATACGTGGCAGTAACAAAACTTCTATAAAATGTATATGTATTCTTTTGCGGTTTTTGCGGCATGGAAGCCGACGCGTCCTATCTCCCGCAAATAGCACCGTTCGGGCCAGCCAAGCGGCCGCGAATGCACAGTTTCGCTGATCGACCATCTTTACGGAGTGAAAAGGGCCGTGATTTTAACCCTTTGTTCTCCACGAACATTGCACGTTACAAAAACTGATATTTTTAGGCAGTTCTTGTTCAAAGTATCAACCAGAATAAAACGTGCACGTGCACGGGCGACGGCGTTCCTAGAAGCATCAATGAACACGTGCGGCTGGCCCGGGAAGCTTTCCACATAAATAAAAATATGCATAAGTGTCAAATGACTCATTGAGCGAAATGCAGCTCCAATAACGTGAAACCTGGGGAGGTGCGGATGCACCGCTAATGGGCTCATACTGTCTTAGGCAATGGCTCATAACCCCGTAAACGCGGCCTCCCCATTAGGACGACAGAAGACAAGTGACATTCTACGCTGGAATTATGAGCGGCAACGCAGACAGCTGTGGAAGAAGACGAACGACAAGGAACGCGGGAGTGCTCGGCACGTGCGTGTGCCGAGCGCGTGTCGCTTGTTTACTGTGACTACGACTGGAAACGCCGACAGCAGTGACGTGACGACGACAGGAGACGCCGACAGTCCGAGCGCATAAGGTGCTTCGCAACTAAAAAGCCGATGACTGTAGCAGTGATACTTCAGTGTCCCTATACTTGGCCGTATATAAATTCCTACGCACACGTCTTCGCTAACTGGCTCTGCCTCTGCTGTATTTATATGTCATGTGTTGCGTGCGCATGCGTGGTTAAGAGTATTATGGGTATATATATGCGTTGCCGTAAGACGAATAAAGCAGTTAGCGCGAGTGCTTGTCTCGTATCTTTGTGGTTTGTCCTGGGTGTTTGCGCTGATCTTTTTTCACGTTCATATACTATGCCCCAACTAGCCCCAAGCGAAGTTTTATTGAAGTTCACAGCGCGTTGCGGGGAATGGCAGGCGTCGGCATCCACGGGTGACAGCGTTCCTAGTGCGTTCCTCACGCTTTATTTTTCTACAAGGTACGAGACAAGGGTCCTTGACCAAAGCTCCGCACATATACAACCAACGCTAACGTGAACTCCTCTCACACCCAACTCCTCCGTTGACCTTTTAGGGGCGAAGCACCTTAGGGCCGAGCCTTGTCCCTCGTCGTCGTCCGTAGCTCTGGTTCACATGTATACTGTGTATACCAGAGCATGTACATGTGTACTGTACACACACACACACACACACACACACACATATATATATATATATATACGTGGGATTCACGGTTACCCGAACGATCCCGCGCTGCTTCGCCCACTCATCACCATTCACTTCGTGGATATGCTGCGGTGCGTTTATTTTTTCTTACACCGTCATTAGTTGGCGCGCCTCACGCTCTCCCCCTCCAACGCAAGTATTGGACGGCGCGACTTCCGTCAACCCCCTCCCCCTTCTCCTTTTCATCTGCACCCTTTCAGAGCATTCTCGCAGGAGGAAAGGGAACGCTCTAACCCCTTTCCGCCTGTGGAACTCATTTTAACACGAAAGTGTTTTATGCCGGGGTCCACCAAGACTTCACTGACGTATTTCCGTCACGGAAATACGTCATAGAACATAATACAAAGAAAGAAACCAGAAGAAAAAGTTCCACAAACATGCAAAATTTGGAAATCGAACCCACGACCTCTCGGTCCGCGACGATAGATCGCCGAGCGTTTAACCCATTGCGCCACAAACGCATTTGCAGAGAGCTACACAGACGCGCCTTATATATCTAAAGCCCCAACCAGACGTATGCGTTGGAACGCGTCCGCAGGCGCCGTGCGCCTGAGAGAGATTGTGGTTGTGAAGAGGAAGAGGCAGAAAATAGCGCCACTTCCTCCTCACAACCACAATCTCTCTCAGGCGCACGGCGCCTGCGGACGCGTTCCAACGCGTACGTCTGGTTGGGGCTTTACACTCCTCCGTGTACCCGCGCTCTTTCTCGGGGCGGTGCCGCCGCCTACGAGCAGAAAAGAGAAGTACTGCATTATGACACTAACGCGCACCGACAGTGAACGCTTCGGTGGTCTCAGCACTACGACGCCTCGATGCCAGCATTCGAAGGGACGCTGGCATCAAGAAGCACTACCAACGCGTTCACCGTACTCAGCACAGCGGAGCGTGGCCTCCGCAATTAGCTCTGAAAATGTTTCTGAAGTTGATCGCGGAGGCTGCAATTACGACGCGCTGTACGCGCTGATTTGACTCGGTGACGATTCAGTTACGTGCTTTATCTTGCGCGTTGTATTAGTGTGTCAGTTACGTGCTTCGTCTTTCGCGTTGTGCTAGCGTGTGCAGCGTAGTGCAGCTTCCATATGCACGACGGTTGCTCATGGTCATCGACGTTGGTAGTCGTGATGGAGGAGACGTGCCACCAGGCGTCAGCGTGGGTGCATCAACGCCTAAGGGCGCTTTAGCCACAAAACACCAATAGACATTATATATCAATGTGCAATAAACATTACACTACTTCTGTGAAGACACGTTTCACTTTCGTGTTCTATACCGATTCCTATATAAGAGGGATCAACCACATTTTTTTCTCCTCTCCCGTTAGATCAAGCGGCCCTTTTTTAACCAACACCGACAACGACGGCATAGGGTTCGCATGAACAGCTTCGCTGTAAAATTCAATTGGTTCAATAAGGCACTCGCGCTTGGCGGAAGGCCTATAGAATAATGAGGATGTACGCTGCACTTCCACACATGTGCGTGCGCGCGTGACTTGCGTGTGCACACAATTTATCTGTCTTTGATGCTTAGACGCTGCGCTCGTTGCATCTGCCGCACAGCGTGTGCTGGGATTGTTCTTCTTCTTTCTGGGGTTTTACGTGCCAAAACCAGTTCTGATTATGAGGCACGCCGTAGTGGAGGGCTCCGGATTAATTTTGACCACCTGGGGTTCTTTAACGTGCACTACAACGCAAGCACACGGGCGTTTTTGCATTTCGCCTCCATCGAAATGCGGCCGCTGCGACTGGGATTCGATCCCGCGATCTCGTGCTCAGCAGCGGAACGCCTTAGCTGACTAAGCCGCCGCGGCGGGTATTCTGGGATCGTAAGTGACATTAGGGCAAACACTGTCCAAATAAAGGTATTACATCAGCAGTTTGTGGTTGTCTAACGTCGCGTGTGGTGGTGCTACTTGTCTCAAGTCCAAGGTCAGTTGGGGCGGTGCTACTTGTCTAACGTCGGTTGTGCTTGTCAAACGTCGCCAACAACTTCGCTGTACATCTACTTACATATAGGGTGGAATGGAGGCGTTTTTTTTTATGTACGTCCGGCGGGCTGAAAAGCTTTTTTTTTTTTTCTTTTTTCTGGAAGCACGTATGACGGATCTCGTTGGTATCGGCATGTGTCCCGTAGAGTTACGTCGAGCATGAGCACGCGACAAAGATAAACACGCGCATACCTCGGGTCAACGTTTCTACTATGTGTGTTGCGGTGGAGTGCGCGTGCGTTAACAAAGCCGGCGCGGGTTGGCATCTTCATCAATGCTGCAACAATTGCCTCATCTGCCTGCATAGCATTGATGCGCGCTTTTACATAAGGAAGAAGTCAAGCCAAAAAATACTTCTGAACAAAAGTCGACCGGAAAGGAGAGAAGGTTGACATGAATGACATTAGTTATATACAGGGTGTCCCAGCTATCACGCAGCACGATTTAAAGAAAGAGGAACGGTGTTACGCGAAGCAAGCCTATAGTGCGTATTGTTTCCAGTGCAGTGGAATAGCCGCCAATAATTTTTTCGTTATTGAGATCTAATTAGATAATTGTAATTAATTACCTAACTCGAGAAGTACTGTCCTAATTATCAAAGCGTCAATGATAAAATTGTAGAGCACCATGAAAAACTCCAATACAGCTTTCTGTTGCTCAATACGTGTTACATAAATGTGTTTTTCGAATGTGAAAGGAGTCCGCGAATACACGCAGAATTGCCGCGCGACTGGCCGCTCGAGGCACTTTGCGTGCATTCGAGGGCTTCTTTCACGCTCGGAAAAACACTCATTTACGTGTATTAAACACGTATTTACCTGTATGTTAAAGTTGGGTCATTAAATATTCAGCACTGCATTTTTGCGTGATTTTATTTCTTTTTTCGATCCTTCATTTCCCAAGCTAAATATTCCATGATTCATGGCAACATTGCATTCAAGTTATCTCTACGTGCATGTACGTTGCCCTTACCTGCCGTAGTTGCTTAATGATTATGGTGTTTGGCTGCTAAGCCCGAGGTCGCGGGATCAAATCCCGGCCACGGGTATAGCATATAGCAGTAGGGCAGGTGCGTGTGGCCACGGCGGCCGCATTTCGATGGGAGCGAAATGCAGAAAGAACCCATGTACTTAGATTTAGGTGCACGTTAAAGACCCCAGGTGGCCCAAATTAGTTTGGGGTCCCCCACTCCTATTCAGATGGTGGTTTTGGCACGTTAAAACCCCATAATTTTTACGCTTTCCTTGTCTTCTTTTGCGTCGACCTTGGTTGACACAGCTTTGTTTTCCCACGCACGCACACACATACGCACACTACACGCACACCTCTTTATTGGCCACATTTCTATCTATCAAGCATATGCATGCCGACTTCATGAGCAATGGCACTCGCCTTGCTGCGTCGTACGCGTGAGTCGTCGGCACGTTTGCGTTTCCCCTTTTCCACGTAGACAGCCTTGTTGCGTGGGACCATCTTGCTGGATCTATGCCCCCACACACACACTACCCGAACATGGCGCCCCGAACATACGTGCTACGCAAGCATCGCTTCAAATGCGCGCGTCTTAGCGAAGCCTGTTAACTGCAGCCAGGTATTTTTGCGCCATCTATAGCACGCGCTCTTAGAATGACTGCTGTTTTCTCTGAAATGTTACTGGACATATTTGCATATATTTACACCAGCTTCTTTTAAATTCTGATTTATATTCCTTAATTTTTGACCAATTCCCACCTTTCGTCTCATCTAGACATATCATTTCGCACCTTTTTGAACTGTCTATGCCGTTCTAAAATCGCAAAATGACCCTTTTTGTGACAGGTAGGTTTCATACATACCCAGATCCAACGTACGCAGAACGCGTGTGATTTCATGAAATAAGAATGTCTTAAAAAACGCATTCCATTCGGTGCCTCTCGAAGCGATACAATGACGTGTGCTTCACGCAAATGGACCAATGGCACAATTGCGCTCCGCTATGAGTGATTGCTGGAAATTTGTCCGTGTGCATCTCTCTGCCGCCGCCGTCTAGTGATGTTTCGTTTAAATTCCAAGGGCGATAACACCACAGCCGCGCGCCGTATGCTGTATCCGGCGTGCGGCTCAATCTGGCGCGCGCAAGCGAGTGAAGCTGACAGGAAACGTGCCGTATTCCGTTGCGCGAAAGGCCGTGGGGGGATGGGAGGGTGGGAGGGGGCGGGGCGTTGTTCTCTGTCAGCAACTGCGTATTTCGCGAGCGCACACATGGGGAACCGACGATCGCGGCTCAATCTCACGCGCGCAGGCAGGGGAGCGGGGAAGCATTGCGGGAGGGAGGGAGGGGGGGTTTACTCCGGCACCAACTGCGTACTTCGCGCGGCCGCGCGCCGTCACGCGTTCCTTATCTTGAAAGCGATATGCCGGCGGCTCATACCTTAGTGCGTGTGGTGTTCGCTCAGTTTGGGTTGCAGCGATAGAAAGCACGAAGGTCACTTCGCTCGCTGCTGCTTTCGCGCTTCCTCATGCCAGCGTTGGACAGCGAGTGTCCGCGGTCATCGATTGTGACGCGTTCCTGTTTGCCTATGCGCGCTGATACCATGCTTGTTAATTTATTTAGTAAATTTATATGGCCGATAAAAGTAGTATCCTTACTTCGTATAGCTGTCTACTAATTTGATGTCATAATCGATGCTTCGTTTTTCTGGCGAAACTGCGGCTTTTTTAGGTGACCTGCCAAGTGTCAGCGAATCACAGTGCTTCAGCCATCACTGTACTTTCTGTTGTATCGGTCGTATAGCGCAATATTATGCAATGTAAGTCTTGCACTGTTTTACACAGTATTGGTAGAAGTAAGCATTCCCACCCTATTGAAAAATCCATATACCCCATAACTCCCAAATCCAATAGTCCGATATGAAATATATAGGATCCCATATAAAAACGTTTTTCCTATACGTCATATGATGTTATTCGATACAGGAGTTATGGGGAATATGTTTTTTTTTTTTCAGTAGAGCAGGCGCGTGCGGAGCAATTCACTGCAAATAAAAACTCGGCAGTCATGGTGGAAGGGGCGCGCCGCGGTGGTTAACTGCAAAGACACAGCTATGTTGTCCTCAACTCTCCTATATTCTGCCTTTCAGACCTTACTGATCGCTTACCTTAAATTGTTTCCCCTTGGCGCTGGGTTATGGATGAGCTGGAGAGCGTGGCGGCGGCCTATCATAGCAGTTATATGTGCCACCACACTTCGAAGGCGCTGTATAATAGTGTCGGCGGAGCGCCTGGCAGGCACTGCGGTCACTTTAGCAATTTTGTCGCTTATTTACTGATGTTCTGGCGTGCATAGCAACACGTTTTACAGCAACATTCTATTTAGCGGCTGGCGACTTTTTTTACATACCTGACCGAACAACCGACGGCATTTTGGCCATTTCGAAGAAAGTTGCTTCGAAAATTATTTTCTAGGACACGCGTTATTATTGAAAAGCTACCAGGAGGCGGCCGCAATCGGCTGTAAGGAACCTCGGCTGCGTGATCATAACGAAGCAACAGTTCTCTGCACTCACGGAGGTCATACGCTGCGATTAATTGCACCGATGCAAACAGCCTTCATGATGTGCTTACAAAATGGATGTTTTCTTTAATTATTTAAGAAACCAGTAAAATTGGTCTCAAGGCTTCGGATGCAGCATTTCCACTAAGTAGGCTTACGATCACTTGGTGGACGTTAGCAGGCGCCGCAGTAAATTAAATTACCAAATATAATTGCAAACAACAAATCTCATGGTGAGGTTTAAAACGCAGCAGTTCAGAAATAGGACTGATCAATTGTATACATATTGCGTACATATTAAAGTGGCTGGACCTGTTCACGCAAATCAGAACGCACCGCCTCCATTACTTACGGATTTCAAGCTAACCGATACGGCGCGGAGCTTTCGGGTATATCAAGAGGCAGAAAGATAATATTTGACTAAACACTTCGATTACGAGAATGGGATTGCCGAGTTAACATTATTATCGAGATTATCTTGCCTAATTCAGTTCTCTTTTCACGAGCTCCAAAAAATCGGAAGTTTGCAGGCATGACATGGACCAACTGTTGTTTTTTTTTGTGTGTGTGATATGAAAATCACGTGGCCAGCGTTCTTTTTAACCATGTTAGATTTGTTCTCCTGCATCTGAAGGTAAACACAGGATTTCAGCTGTTACTGTGCACGGTTTTTTCAACACATTAGTAAGTAAAAGTCCGCTACACCCTGCTGTAAAATTCACTGTTCATTCTTCACCTGGACGGACAAGAGAAAAATTTGAAAAGTTTGAGTGGGCGTCATGTTAGCTTTATTCCAGTGTTCTAAAAAAGCCTACATTCTGTAAAGTTCCCTTGATAGTTCTAGCGACAACTTTAGCGGCATTAGAGCAAAATTTAGGGAATATTTTGCGAATTATTTTTCTCGGTCTAGCGATCTGCTAGAATAATGTTGACAATGATGTGGACATCATTCTGTAGGTACATAGTTCGAATGCCGGCGCGATACAGCACCACATTTTTTTTTTTTTTGACAATTTCTATCTTGGCGAGTAAATTCCAGTGAGTTACGCTGTATCGGGCATGTTTGTTTCTAGCCTTTTTCCTGGGCCGATTCCACAGATAGCGCAGTTCACTTGATGAGCGCTTTGGGTGGCAGGGCTGTGTTGTAACGAATACAGGATATTGCGCACAATATTACCGTAACGCAGTACCTGGGTCCAATATGAAGCGCCGCGCTTTATTGTTCCTGGGACTGGAAAAAGGCGTTCGTGGTAGGGCCAATAAAAAGCTGAAAAGGCGTACGTATGTGATTTCGTGACATTAACGTCCTAAGTGACCTTCACTATCGAGACATACCAGCACCTGATCAATTAATAAGCGAACAACTTGGCGAACATCTAGGCGAACATCAACTTGGCCAACATCCGGCTAATACTGCGTTTGCCTGTCCAAACATGCGCATTCGCCATGCTGCTGCGTGGCACGATCGCAGTCATTTTGTTTGTAGTTTTCGCCAAATTCAGGTTCCCAAGGCTGCGTTGCTTCCTACAGGTTGTCCGGCGAATGTAGTAACTGGTTACAAGTAGATCGTTACTGGAAAAAGTAATTGCAAAACAGTGACCGTTACCGAGTAAACAATGCAATAGTTAGCCTACACAATTACTAAAAATTAATTGAAGACAAGTAATTAATTACATGTAATTTGTTACGTACAAATATGGTATGTACATTCTAAGAATGTGGGCCGATCCTAAAGGTAGCGCAGTCTGGACATTTCGGCCGTTCCCGCGTGCATATTGCCACCTGTAGTGGGCACACGTGCAAGAGAAGACGCAGGCGACGACGTGCGTTATTGTGAGGCATAAATGAAGAAAAATAAAAGCCTCTGCCCGCACCATAAGAATATAGCAGGTATTGCCAATTTAAAATAAATGAACTGGGCGTTGCTAAATAAAATTTTGGGGGTATGAGATGGGAAAGGGGAAGTTAAGGGAAAGGGTAAAGTTAAGGGGAGGGAGAAGGGCAAGGGGTTGTACTACCACCGAAACCACGGACAGGAACAGGCTTGGACAGCGGGATTTATTATAATGTGTACAAATAGGTTCTTGCTGCTAAAATAAATCCCTTTATCCAATCCTCACAATAGTTAAGCACTCAAGGGTAATCAGTGATTTCACAGAAGGGCAGCTGAACTGGTGCGCTTAGAGATGACCAATCAGCACAACGATCCGATGAAAGCATTAAGCACAGATTACGTGGCACGATAACGAAGGTGCTTTATTTTATGGTCTGCTGACACTGAAGCTTTCGTCCACGACCGACGGGTTAAGGTCATAGGTCTAGCAGTTAGATTTAACGACAATTTAGCACAGCTTAGAGACCGGCTCTCGCAAAGTGTTTTTGGGGGTAACATATATTTGGCGATGTGGGCGTTTTGTTTTTCAGCTGTACCAAATTTTTAGGAACTGCCTAAGGCAGATAGCACAGTTGAAACCCTTGAGCTAAATTACTAGATGAGGCTTCCCTTACTACTACGAGAAATCGAAATGCTTACCTGAATAGTTAACATAATTAAACTTATTAAAGTTTTAAATATTTACTGTACGGCACATATTTTGATCTACGAATTGTAGATAGGGAGTTTTCTGGTTATATCGAATAGGAACAAATTCTGAAGATGGCACCAGATCGGAGATATGGGCCCCAGAACTTGCTACAAAACTGCACTATTTTAAAGCTATAATAAGTGCCGTAAATATGCAAGCTACTAGATGGGCCCACCCTCTCGAGGTTTCTAACTGAAAGTTATGGAAATTTGGGCAACCTTTTGAAGTATCAGTTTCAAAAATGCCGCGTCCATTGACTTATGCAGGTGCACCGCGTCGAAGTTCAACATATGGCCGCATGGGAATGATAAAAAATTCCTCGGTATAAAAAAGTATTAGTACAAGTGTATCACCCACAACTATCCCCATATTTCTTCAGCTAGAGCCTTCGATGTTCCATAACCGTTACAACATTGCTAACAAAAGCGACCTAAACAGTGCACAAAACGGCGTGTCCAATTACGTATATAACTTACACCGCGCAATAGCTTGCAATAAAAGCCATTGGAAGACGCATTTGTGAGGCAATGAAAATAAAATTATAATAAATACAAGCGCGAGGAGCACCCTTGGAGGAATTTGGGACAGCGTCCGTAATGCTACTGTTCAATTTGTAAACGGCATTCAAGCAGCTTATGAGCCTCGGCTAAAGTTTGCCTCAAAGTAATATCTTAGGTTCAACATCTTGGGTCTTCCATCTTATATAGTAAATGAATACTTAGCGTGAGCTGAATCAGCTTCGTGAAACAGCTTGGCATGGCTTTTTTCCACCAAGGCTGATATTTGTGCAGTATGGGCTCGGTCAAAAGCATGAAACGTCTGCTTCTAACTTGATTCATATTTTAGTACATTTGTTCGAACCTGAACATATATGGAAAGCTTACGTCATGAGCACATGAGGTGCAGTTGCCAAGGTTGTTCTTAGAAATACGCGCACGAAATCATTTCTGAAACTTTTTTTTCTCTTGTGCGGGAGAGTGGAAGCTAAATAAAGGGGCATCATGATTCGCTAAGACGTGGCCGGATTGGCGGTAAGAAGGTGTTTGGATCCCACACACTGCGGGAATGAAGGTATGAGGAGGTTCTCGGTGACTTACACGACATTGTCGATCTCGAGACGCCGTTCTCCTCGTGCTACACTTAGAAATGCAATCACTGGTGTATCTACTGAAGTTTACAACGTATCGATCGACGTTTACCACGTTCGCACCTTTGTAACAGAAAAAATCACTTGCACTTTCCTGTCTACAGGCTGGTAAATAACGCTTACCGTCGCCTTGAATACGACCACCGTTTGCTATGTATGAGCATGTGCCACTGTGCAAGTGCCTCTTCTGAAAACTAATCCATGCTATCGTCGTAGCTCTTCTTCGCGCTGTTCTTCTCCGTGCTTCAGCTGTGCAATTATTATTATTATTATTATTATTATTATTATTATTATT
The DNA here is from genome assembly GCF_013339745.2 of Dermacentor silvarum. Lineage (NCBI taxonomy): Eukaryota > Metazoa > Arthropoda > Arachnida > Ixodida > Ixodidae > Dermacentor > Dermacentor silvarum. The sequence goes on from NC_051161.1 coordinate 70,485,565, forward strand.
ATTATTATTATTATTATTATTATTATTATTATATTATTATTATTATTATTATTTGATTTGTACACATATACACACAAGGACACAAAGGGATTAAGGAGGGAGCAAGCTGACAACTGCCACCGAGAGGGGCACAACGCCTGCCTACTCCTATAGGAGGAGGGAATAGAGGAAATGAAAATATGAGAAAAGAAAAGAGGAAATCAAGAAATGACGGAGACACAGACAGAACAAAACAAAACAAAACAACAAAACAGCTGTGCAAGAGACCCTCCTTTACATGCACGAGGAGAGACAACGACGTTAATTTCTGTAAAGAAGACAAAGAAGCGAGGTCACCATGCTACACATCTGAGCGACTATAATCCAATAGCATTATCAGTATCGGTCCATTCAAGCCTCTGGCTGCGCCGCTTCCAGAATGGGCCCGCCCTACAAACTCCATTAAAACTTTTGCGTGGACACATTACGTTGCAGTGGAGTCAAGATCGGCCCACCGAGTCACCCCCTTTAATTACATCGTCTTAGAGATCGGCCCAGTTTTGAATACACCATTGCCGGGATATCGGTCCATTTTACTCGGGTAGACAGCCTATGGCAACAGAGATACGCCACACCTCGGGTAGCTAGGCAAAGAAATTTCTTTAAAAGGACGGGCGGCTCAGCATTCCACGTTCTTTTACTGCCGCTTTCTGTCGCTATAAACAGGGTGTCACATCTTTCATGCATGACGTTTTTAAAAAAGCGGAGATAACCCACGGAGATTCAACGTGGAGATAACCAAGTGCTTATTGTTCACAGTCGAGTAGAGCAGCCACCATCAATTTTTTTGTTGCCATTGAATTTATTATTTGCAATTAGCTACCTTTATTTACTGCCATGAATGGCGTGCTGACAATAAAGAATTTGTAGAAAATTGGAATAAACTTAAACTGGCATGTTTTCAACCAGGTACTTTTTGCGCGCTTATTTTTCCCGGCTGATAAAGAAAGCCCACGAACAAGGAAACATATCACGTGACTAACCATCCGATTGCATCAAAAAGCAGCGCCCTCAAAAACGCTCTACTGGAGTTAGTGAGCGCACTCTTTTCACGACGAATCAACCACCAGTTATCAGCCCATTTTCAACACCAGGGCGCCGCCCTGTCGCTGGCACTATACGCCAGATAAAGCACCAGCTCTGCCACTACATGAGATATGCATGGGACTCCCACAACCTGCCTCATCAGCCGAAACTTATTACAAAGTGCTTTAAGAGATGTGGAAACACAGTAGTCACTTTCTTGCCAGCGATCTTAGGTCACGAGGAAACACTGAAAGAAAACTGAAAAAAAAAGAAAAAGAGATGTAGGAAGATTCACAAGCAGCGAGTGTTCAGAGTCGCGAAAGCTATCATTCTCATTTAGGGAGGAACTATGCATCTCCCTTTCGCGGGGGACACTTTCGGTGTTAGCAAAGCCAAAAGTACTTTGCTGAAAGACACTAAAATTTTTCTCACACCGTCAACACTGGGTAAAAGCTTTTCTAGACTAGTAGCCCAGTGAGCAGAGACTCAACGGGTCCACAAGAACAATGCATACGTGTTCTCAAACAGGAATCCTACCATAGGTTCGTATAGTCGATACTTTCACAACTGGAAGCTGAGCGTATTAGGCTGGCTTACGGGAAAAAAAAGTTTCCAGCTACTTGTAGCCGGCATGCGCACGGCACCAGCAGAATCGAGTGAAGGACTGGACTGGACAAACTTTATTTGAGCAATTTATTTTTCACATCTGATGAAAGGCAGAATAGGAGGAGAGAACGGGAACGGTTCTACCAGAAATTCTTAACTAGGGAGCACAATGAACAGAAAATTGTGAACTAACCTATCGCGGAGACTCTTATTGTATTGTCGCATATCATAGCCCTCGTGAACGTTGCTGAGGTGGGCCGGGAAATAAGAGCAAAAGTCTGGCATGTAGATGGCCTGTAAGCTTGCCGAGAGGACTTGTTGTAATGGTGGGCCCACATTTGAACATGTATTTCCACTCAATTAACGTGGAAATGATAGATTTGGCAGCCGCAAGGTGAAAGTGTCTATAGAAAACCAAGCTGAATAAAGATAACGCCTTTTATTTTTATTTTTTGTGCATACCCTGCTGAGTGCAAGCCGACATTGGGCAGAAGATATTGTGCTTTGACACTGGGCGACATGCCTTAACGTGACTTCTGAGTTACCGTTATCTAACAATACCAATATGGCACATTGTGCGTGTGTGGGTATATTTTTTTATTTATATAGAGTCGCGGTCGCTGTACATTGTGTTCCTAACTGCAGAACACATCGGTGTCACCATTGTCGGGCTAGCAAGGAAAGAAAAAGAGAGAAACACAGGCAGCTGGAACATCTACCGCCCCTGCGGGTCTTCTATGTAACTCCAAGACCCAGCAGGGGGCTGCAGCGCGAAGAACATTTTTTTTTTCAAGTACAGTAATCAATTGTATTAAAAAACAAGAAAAAATGCGTTAGCAAGGAATTGTTCTCCCAAGCTCCCATAGTTGCCGGATAACTATATAATAACCACTGCTGTAGTCCAAAATTCGCAATTCTGCAGGTCTTCTAACCAGAGCCACCGCAGGACACAGCCGTCATGAAGGCCTTCGTTGCCATCGCCCTCTTGTCTGCTGGTGAGGAGCTGCAATTTCTTTTCGTTCGTTCAAACCAGCATTTTAAAAACATCTCCAAAGGAGACTGATCAAAATATGAGCTGCTGTTTATATTTCTTGATAATTTCTTCAATGTCGTATGCCCTTTTCTTTGAGGAAAAGGCTTAATGATTATTGGCGAATAAAATATAGGTTAAACTCTAATGTTTGAATATCCCGCCTTAGTCGCAAAGCTAACGACGTCGCGGCGACGTCAAGGACTCGATGGCATTGTCGAGCATTGGAACCGTTGTTGTGCAAAGTTAAGAAAATATCACCAGGTTGACTCCGTGTTTGATTGTGAATATATATATATATATATAAGCATTTCTAAGCAGGCGATTGTGTGTGAAGTGCACGCTGGCGTCCCCACCCATACTTCGTGAGGCTTGCCTGTTGCTAACATAGTCTCTCCCTATGCGCAAGCTAACTAGAATCGTCTAAAGAGAAACATTAGGCGGAGCAACATTGGCGTATTGCACTTTGGTAATTCCTGATAGGCTGTTAGCATGTATGGAAGTACATTACACCAGTTTTGCTGAACCTAATACTTGACTTCAGTCTCTCTTTATCGGGCTGCTCAAAATGAAAAGAATGTACTGTGAGCAGGATGGATTCCCAACTTGTAAATGCTGAAGCAAAACAGATCATTTTGCTAGGAAAGTGTAAACATTCAACGTAGCCCAACGTATGTGTTATCTGGTGTAACCTCTTCTACTCACGAGTGAACACGCAATATCAGCACCGAGTTTCTGATGAAGGGATTCAGTGGGGAGCCATATTGTTTCTTGTTGCTATATATGGATAGATAGGTTGCTGCAGATAGGCAGTATTATATGACGCCATGATGGTTAGAAAGGAAACGCAGACATAATAATATGAACAATCTTAAGCAAAGATATTCCTAATTCCAATGGTTCCAAAGAGCATCAAACAATAGGAGTCTGTCGTTTTTTTCTGTTTCTTTCTCTCCTCTTTTGTATGTTTGTGCTACATTCAGTATTAAATGCCTGAATGGAAGTTTGTGGGCCTGACCTGAAGTTCCTAAGGTTACTTAAAAATTCAGTTCTTAATGTTTACAACTTCTATGATCGCAGGAATATGGAGACTATGAACTTTAAGAAAATCACCCACTCAGAAACGTCCCCGATATTCTCTAACATAGGGCCTACCTAGGAGCGTGTTCGCCACATAAAAGAGCGCTCTCGAAAGATGTCGTTACAAGAGGCGCTACTTCGAGGAACTCCTCGGGTGCACCTAGCTATTCTTTTCTTTCGCTTCACATTGTTGTACCAACTGGCTCCAAAATGACTTACCCCGCGCCTCCACCAATCATTGGGATATTAATTAAAGCGGGTAATAGAGCGGTATCTTAAGGCCGCACGCTGTATCCTAACATCGGCCTCAGTCCCTTTGGCGTAGCGTTGGTGACACTGCTGCTATTCGTGCTCCTTGTCTTCATCACACTTGTAAACCTACCACTTCTACTGGACGCTTCAGATTCTACATTCTGTACATGTTGAATGCAATTACATTAATTAGAATCCCAAAACAAGTGTCTACTTGCACTTGATATGTTGGTAATCTTAGCGCCGGTGTTGCTGAGAGGCGGCAGTTTATCGTTTTACTTGGAAGATTTGTTTTGTATATAGCGAGTGAAATGTCCAACTTTATCATTAAACGTGTGGTTCATTCCTCTTAGTCATTTACATTAGGCTCTATTGAGCTGCCCGTAGCACCCAGATCGATAAAACCGGCTTCTCATTGTAGCCATGGTGCTTTGTTCAAAAATATTTACTAAGGAGCGAAAGCGTCCAGGAAGCGGCACCTGTACGTGCATGCGGGTAGATAGATGGATGTCTTTTTCATGTTATATAGCATGCAAATAATATCTTCTATGTATAGAATCAGCACCTTAATAGCACATATAACACACCTCAGATAGCCAGAAACATCTTGCACAGAATTAAAGCCATAGCACATAATACTGGATAATACATTTGCACATCATAAAAGCAAAAAAATAAATAACGAACTGCAAGAACGGTACGCTGACACTTTTCTATTGCAGCTACTACTTAAATCTGGGCTGTATGATTCCCTGAAGAGCACTATTTTGCCGAAATTGCTGTTATCGGCTGCTGGTGTCTGTGTGAATAACTGCATAACATCTGTGCATTACCACCAAGATTGGGCCTAAAATTTATAGTTTTACCTCAATTCCAGCCTCACTGGCGTATGCTGCGCCACGTTCCGCCGTGAAGACGGACTTCGCTGGCCCCGCCGGTCAGGTAGGACCTGCCAGAGGTGCCCAACGTGTCGGACGTGGCGGACCTGGCGGACCTTCCGGACCTGTCGGACCTGCTGGACCTGTCGGACCTGCTGGACCTGTCGGACCTGCTGGACCTGTCGGACCTGCTGGACCTGTCGGTGCTGGCCCACAAGGTCAACCGAGTACCAGTGGTTCTTTCGGATTCGGCGTCCCAAGCGCAGGCTTACCCTTTGCCGCGGGATCAAGCGGACCCCTAGGAGCTCTTCCCAGTGGCACTGCAGGATCCCCTACCGGTGTTTCCGGTGGTTTCCCTAGCGGTTTCCATGGTGCTTTCCCTGGCGGTTTCCATGGCGGTTTCCATGGCGGTTTCCATGGCGGTTTCCCTAGTGGCCCGAGCGGCGTATCCCCCGCTGGTGGCCCCGGATCTGCTGGTCCTAGCGCTGCACCATCAGGTGGCCGACCTGGCGCAGCAGCCGGAGGCTTCCTTCCCAGTGGAGGCGTCCCTGGAGCATGGTACCCTGGTAGCTACAATGTATGGCCGGTTTATGGCCCAGTATATTACGGACATGGCGGAAACGGCTTTGGTGATGGCTACGGTTTTGGCTTTGCTGGCGTTCCTCTTGGCGGATATGCCTACGGTCCTTTCGGAGACTACTTCGGCGATAACGGCTACTGGGGCGGCCTCGGTGGCTATGGTTATGGGGTCCCTGCCCCCGGTTTGTCCTGGGGCCCTCAGGGTTCTGGAGGTTTTGGAGCCTCTTCGTCTTCTGTGGGTTCTGTCGGGGGCCAGGGCACAGCAAGGAGCACCCCTGCAGCTGCAGGAGTTGGTGGAGCTGCCAGTTCTAGCAGCGCTAGGTAAGAAGTTTTCCACGAATATTGTAATTCCCTGTTGATAAATCAAGTTTTTCGCTGAGCAGTACGTTGGCGCCAAGAATTACTTTATTGAATACCTGATTGCACATCTTCCCGACACGTTAATAAGTGTGTGTTTTAGTATGCGAAAGGGAGGAACACATTTATGGTCCATAACAAGTGAGACGTGACTTTCTCTTTATGTACTATTTACTTAGTTGGCCATACATGGGTACTGCAGTATGCAGCATCCTGTAAAATCTGAGCGTGATTTCAACAAGCCACATAACTATTTCCTAACATTAACTTTAACCGAAACACCAGCTACACAACTTGTAAAGTTCTGCCGGAATAAACTTGCCGCTCTTCTAACACATGTGGCAATGACAGAATACTGAGCACAAATTTCACAAAGTCAATTTAGCAGTATTCATTATTCCGTACACTGCGTTCAGACGTATAATGTGAATCGATGCATTTCGACTATTTTATGGAATCAAATTACCAGTTTAACGAAAGAGTTACAAAAAAAATTAATTGTATGACATCTCGTGCCATGCAGCACCGGTAGCATGGCAACACGTTTGAGTTCAAGCATACTCACCTTAACTGGCACAAATAGTTAAACCAACGTCACAACACGCCAGCTTTAACTCATGCGTGTAAGTTCGCAAGTATTGGATACCTTGTAAGCGACACAGTAGCTTCTCCTGTCTCCCCTTTCCATCCGCGCACGTGCACGTAATGTTGTGATGCTTCTGCCCGTGCCATTTCTATTGAGTTGCAGGTTTACGCATATTAGCACTGTGGTTCGCTTACCACGACACATTCACTTGTCTTCTTAAACTGCGTTGTGAAATTTATGTATTCGCAATAATTCTCCTCTATGTCATAGCATAATTAAACATCAAGCCCTTAGCTAGCCTCACAAGATATTGTGACGCTCTCATGTGCACTTTGGGCTTATGCCTCAACAAGATGTGAGGCATGCATGGCAGGTGGGAAGAGAAGATGACGTTGTTCGGCTGTTTGCTACTCGGCTTATCAAGGCAGTCACGAATACCGATGCGACTATTTCCGATATGTTTTCACTGATAAATATCAATCGTCTTGCTCAGTCCTTTCACTGCAGTTTTCGTTCATGCAAAAATATGGGACATCGGTTAGTACAAACTTCGCCTAATGGGTATCTTGAAATAGTATTTTATTAACCTTTATTTGCTGTTCCGCCCTAACATGCAAACCGCAGCAAAAGCTAGTATACTTGAGCCTCCAATTCTGTTTTAGTTTGCGGATTCTAAAATATGCTGGTGGAATCATTTGAAGAAATAAAAGTTGTTCAATCTTTAGTGCCGTAACCAAAGAAAGAAAACGTATTTGCAGTAATCATAAAAGTTCGAACTCAAACGCTCCTTTCTGCCTCTGTCAGCACACGCGATAAAAAAGAACGTTCGATTTCCATTCATATACCTATGCTATGACGGAATTCAGGTATCTCATTGCTATAACAGCCTGTAACGTTTTCTCGAATAGCGCATCCGCATTTATTTTTTCCATCCTTGATGCTTCTTTCATTTTATTACCTATCATGTTGCGAGGATATGAAAAAAAAGCCCCTTATTTCTCTAACCTACAAAATATGCGCAATGATATTTTTCCCCAAGGCCAGCTAAAGCGTTTTACTTCTTCGGTTACTTTCTAGCCAATCACCAGCGAGGCAATAAGCAACCATCGTCACCCTTCCTGGCAACACTACAAAAGCCAAAGTGAGTGAATGTTTCATATATTACTGCCTTCGTAGCCCCCTTTTATTATTACCTTACCAAAATTAAATACTTTTACTTGATTGTGAGGAACCTCCGAAAACTTAAGCCATAAAAGCTGTGTGAAATTTTAAGAACTTTCTTAAACCAAGCTCAGCTAAAGAAACTATGTAACCTATTCAAGTAAATAATGTCGGCATGCCTAAGATATATTTCACATTTCGCTTCCTCTTTATAAGCTATGCATACGAGTTCTAACCAGATGCGTTTTTCTTTCTCCTTCCAGCTAATATCTGCGCTTTTCTGGACAATAAAAAAAGTACAACAGATATTCCAACGCTAAGAAAATGTGACAATTCGACAAGATAAACTTATTTACTACACAATGAATAAAACAGCCAATCTTTCAACAGAAATTAATGGTCTTCTTTCTAATTATTCATATTAGTCACGCTCTTGAAAGACCTAACTACATTACATTAAGCTTCCGCACAATATTTGCTACCGGGCGTAATGAAGCAAATCCCCAATGATCAGCTCAAATTCTCATGCACACACTATACTGGTAATTGGTTATCTCACAATCCCGCAATAAACCTTCACTCGTCAGTATGCCGTAAGAGAAAATAATAAGAAAAATTGCTCCAATAGTACACCTTGAGACCATGCCACCGCTTCTTGAGTTCGAAGCGTAAAGTACTATGCATGCAATTCGTTGCAGGCATTGAATTTCATGTTTCCTGAAATTTTTACAGGCAAACTTAGAAACAGGAAAAACAAGAGCACTTTTCCACATCTGAGGGAAAGCGGAAGTACTCAAACAGCTATTAAACATAAGTACCAATACTGGGGCAAGTATACTGCCGTCAGATTTTAGAATTGCAGAGTGGATGCCATCATGGCCGCAGCATAGGGAATGATTCAAGCTCCTAAGGCATTTGCTGGTGAGCTTTTCATCAAACAACACATCCCTAGATGTAGGACATGTGGGGTGCTGCTGACTGACACCGGCGTTGAAACCTGAAGCTTTATATAAGGATGAGAAATGGGCAGCAATACAGTCCGGAAATGCTTGGACTTCTACTCCTCTAGAGTCGAGGAGACGAAAACACTCTCCACGTTTACTAGAGCGCCTAGCCGATATACTTCCAAAATTCCCGCGGTCAGTCGGAGGTGCTCTTTTCTAAAAATTCAATATTTTCAGTCGTGATCCCACGTATATAGAGGCTTTTGTAGAGAGTTTGAAAAAAGCGGAATTCTTCTCTCCGCGCACTAGGCACAGGACTTCTGGACTTACGGTGCGCGCGATCTTTATACTTTAAGGCCATTATAAGTTCAGATGAGAATCATCGGGGATATTTAGAGCATTTAGGACTATACTGGGCAATGTATTTGCGCATATTGCTCAAAACAAGGTGCGTAAATTTGTCTACTTGGTCATCAACGTTGGTTTGTCTGTGACCAGTGACCAAGCGCTGGTGGACCAGAAATCATATAATCCAACATAATCACCAAGCTAGAAAACAAAGCGAGAGGATTCATTATTGCCACTGGTGGATCTCTGCCTCAAAGCTAACAATGAGCAGTTATCTTTAGTGACGAGTGAAACTAACCGGGACCCACAAGAGAGATGTCAGAACGGGAGACATCTATAGTATAACTTGAGCATTCGAGAGGCAAAGGTCTAAGACGTTGCCACAATACTCGGCGATGAAATTATGTTACTGAAGTGAACAGAAGGGTAGAAAGTCATAAACCAGGCTGCATTTGTTCTCCATGTATTGATTGTAATGTCAGTATATAAGCCTGTTCCAATCAATTCTAGCTGTATTAAATTCATCAAGAAGGATTACTCTGTGCTTTCCATGAGAATATAAGATACTTTCAATAGAAGAGATGACCTCATAAAACCAAGACAGGAGAACTACAGGTACTCGGCGGAAACATAGAAAGCTCCAATTAACAATATTTCACCACGCACTAGGCTGACTTCAAGCCAAATCAACTCCTGTACACTTTCTATGTCGTTGCGCTTACCACATCTCAGTGAACTGTGAAGAGGAATCAGTGTCACCGCCTAATAATCAATCAATCAATCAATCAGTAAATCAATCATTTATTTATTTATTTATTTATTCACCGTGCCCACGAACAACCATGAGGTGTGGTTGCTGGCGCACGCCTACATTAGAAGAAGAAAAACGGCAGGAGCACATAAATAAAAAAATGAATAAAAAGAACGACCTTAAAGAGATCCATGTGCATACAACCATGTGCAAGGTGAATACAAAAAGAAAAAGGAGGAGAAGGACAGTTCAACGAAATTATGACACAACAACGCAAAGCTCGGAAAAGATCAATGACATCAAGTTATGAAAAATATCAGGATCATGAAAATAAGCGTTCTAAAGACTCTGTATTCTATGGATAGTTGAGTTTTGGTGGTTACAGGCAGGAACATGGAAAGGTCTATGTTCTCTGATGATAATATTATTAATAAATAAGTGAATCATTTATTTATCGGGCCCAGGAATAACCATAATGTTTAAGCGCTGGCGCACTCACACATGTAAAAGCAAATAAGAAAACTGCAGGGGAATATCAGCTAACAACAAAACAATGAGAAAAAATAACAATCTTGAAAAGAATAGTGTACATACAAGGCGCAAAATGAATACAAAAAAAGAAGAGAAGTGCAGTTGAGCAAAAGTCGCAGTTTCACCCCAAACGCCGAAGCATCGATTGGGATACCAAATTAGTAGACAGCTGTACGAAGTAAGTATTGTAGTTCTTTCGGCCGTATAAACTTGGAAATACTGGCTTACCAAATAAATTTACAAGCATTGTGTCAGTGTACACAGGCAAACATGAACGCATCCCACTCCCGCTATCCGCGGGAGTGTGACCACCGTCACTCGCTGTCAAAACGCTGGCGTCGGGAAGCGCGGCCGCAACAGCGAGCGAAGTGACACTAGTGCTGTCTATCGCTTCAGCGCAAACTGAGCGATGAGAACACCGCACGCACAAAGGTATGAGCCACCTGTCGACCGCTTTCAAGATAAGGCGCGCGCGAAATATGCAGTCGGTGTCGGAATAGAACGCCGCCCCTCCTCCCTCCCGCGTTGCCTCCTTTCCTGCGCGCGTGAGATTGAGCCGCGATCGTCGGTTCCCAACGCGCGCGGTCGCGAAATCCGCAGTTGCTGTCGAATAACCCCCCCCCCCCCTTTCTCCCTCCCTCCCATCCCTCCACGGGCTTTCGACTGAAGACAGCGTGCTTCCTGTCAGCTTGCCTCTCTCGCGTGCGCCAGATTGAGCCGCGGTCGTTGGCTCCCCTCGTGCGCTTTCACTCACACATACAGCATACGACACAAGGCGACAGTGTTGTGGCGCTCGGACTTTATACGGAACACCACGGCGACGGCAACGACTACGGCAGAAATGCACTTGGGGCGTCCATGTAATTGCTATCGCAATAATATGTGAAACTACGACACAACAACGAAAGCTCGGAAAAGAACAATGACAGCGAGTAGTGAAAAATATCAAAATCACGAAAGTAACCGCTATAAAGACAACGTATTCTGTGGATGCTTGAGCGTTGATAACAGGCAGGAACATGGAAAGGTCTATGTTATCTGATGATCTTGCGCCGAATACGAAGCGTGATACAACTTCGGAGTTCGGGGCACGTGAGAATACCATGAAGGAGTTAGTAAAGAAACAGAAGGTCAGCGCGATATTGTCGGCCGCGAGGTAAGGACAATGTCAATAATAAAACAGTGCAAGGTCCAGTGTCCGTATTAGCAAAGCGGTGATGATATATGCTTAGAAACATTTTCTGGACCTGATCTCTAATGTCACTGTTGGATCTCGAAATGTCATTCTAGACGACCGACGCGTATTCGAGTTGAAGCAGACGTATTGTTGCGTACAACTTGCGGAACGGTGTAGGAGAATTGAATTCTCTCGATAGTCTGCAAACAGAGCCAAGAGTGCGCATGCCCCGCATTGCAACGTGTTTAGTGTGAGCTGAAAAGTGTAAGGTTGTGTCAAAAAGTACACCGAAATCATTGATCCCAAAAGACCTTGCACAATTGTGCAGAATCTACAGAATCTACAGAATGCTTGCTGTCTTGTGTGTGAAAGGTCTTAGCAGCATTCAAGGTGAGCTTATTATCTGTGCACCATTTAGAAAAAGAAAACAGGTCAGACTGCAAGATTATGATAATATTATTAATATTATTAATAATAATTTTCATTGCCATATTGAGTTTGTACATTGTAATATCGGGACTGTCAAAGCGACACAGAGGCTTGCGTGACAGGACCCTAACATCGGCAACGAAAAAATTGTAAGAAACAGTGAACAGGATCGAAATCACTCGTCACTACCTAGTGAATGAGATAGAAGCAGGAAACTACGTGATAATACAACAGGGAAAGGAAGTAACACTCTAAAACAAAAAGGCAGCATTACACGAGTCAAAGATTATTTAACATATACCGTAGGGTGCCCTTTTAGGTTGCAGTGAGTTATCGTCAGGGAGTTCATTGAAAGTTTGGGGAACATAAACAAACCTAGTTTTGCCATATCTTGTAGCCAACGGGGCGCAATAAAACGACCAACTTTGTTGAAGTGATCGAGCAGCAGTGTAGGCATGTCTGAGATCGGAGTTCCAAAATTGACACGAGACAACTATTTGCACAAACAGTGAATTAAAGGAAGGCAAGCAAAGAGACGAAAATACATCTGTACTGTTCGCCACAGGAGAATTGTAAGCGATGCTTTACAGAATACTTTTTAAAACGGCATCGATTCTGCAATGCCAACGGAAGGAGAAATTGCGAACATGGTTATACCGTACCTCAAAACACTGTACGCGAACGCATGCATTACCATTTTTTAACCGACATTGAAAGAAACAATTTATTATTAAATAAAACACGCAACACTCCTGCGTCTAGTACAGATGTCTGCTAAATGGCTGTGCCAGGAGAGGTGATTATCAATCAATAATCCTATATATTTTATCGAATCCACATACCCTGTAGGAAAGCAATTACATAAATGTTTGTTGTGTGGGTGCAACAAGTGGTACCGTATTAACAGCTGCCTTTAGCGGATTTCTGAAATACACAACTTTCGTTTTCGTTGAATCGACTGTAAGACCATTATCTTCAAACCATGCCATTGCATCGCACACGTTCTCCTTTAGCAAATTAATCGCTTTCACGAAAGATGTATGTATGTTTGGTTAGTAGCACAGTCTTGTCGGCGTATTGAAAAACTATACAATTGGATACAGATGAAGGAAAGTCATTCACAAATATATTAAAAAGCAAATGTGACAAAATTGGTGCTTGTGGAACGCCAATTCTCAATTCAAGCTTCTGATTGGTGTTTGATTGTCTAAGGCAACAACTTGTGGGCGATCACTAAGATATTTTTTTCTGAAATCATAGGACGGTCCTCTGAAACCGAGCAGGCGCAACTTCTCAAGAACAATATTGTGGCTGACCGTGTCGAAAGCCTTCGAGATATCCAGGAATAAAGCACACGCAAACATTAGGTTCGAAAGCATAATACCGCTCATGACAAAATTCCTACAAACAGACTATGGTTCCTGGTCCTGAGATAAAGCCAAACTGGTGATCTCAGACACCTGAAAACTTCTCCAGAAATGAGCTCATGAATTCGAACATAAACTTCTCTAATATTTGTGATAGTGCTGGCAATATTGATAATGTTTATAATTTTCAATGTTACCTCTCTTTCCGCCATTCTGTAGTAGCCTGAAAATCGCAGTTTTTCGTTCAGATGGCAATAGCGGTTTCTAGAAATCCAATATGCATAAAAAGAACAGCGGAGGCTGAATTCAAATTACGTTGAATAAAATAACCTGAAATTCCTTCTATGCCAGCTGGCTTGTTTCGTCTGAAACTAAACAGTATTCTCACAAGCTCCGACATCGTCATCGGAGGCAGAAACGCAGGCACCACTATCGCTTTGTTAAATGTACATTGGTCTATCGGTATCGGCTAGTGTCCAGTATATACATGGGCGAAATGTTGAATAAACGCATCTGCCATACGCGCCGTATCAGACGGAAAACATCGGCCATGGAAGGGGCTGGACCTTTTTTTTTTCACGAAGGGAATGAATCATTTACCACCTTTTAGCTGAGCTTTTAGTACATAATTTGAACTCCTGTCAGAAGTATAGCCCTTTTGCTCTTCGCATAATAGAGACCACCCTGTTCCTGGAAATTCTGTATTCAGCTTGAAGTGCAGAATTATTTTTTGTATTCCTCAACCCCTTCCAAAGTGTGTCTCGAAAATCCATTGCCTGTAGGACCTCTGGGGTTAACCAGTTGTGGTTCTTTCTGCGCTTGCATATAATAACTTTCGTACAAGTTTTTTCGAAACTATTTATCTGATTGCAGAACTTGATGTAAGTTGCACTTGAACAACGAGAGATTATAATCTATGACCAATCAAATCACTCAACTAATTCGTCCAGTTTGCGCAGATCAACCATATTCCTCCGCGACTTCTTAGCTGGAATGTCTTGTGCGTTATTCTGAGATTCCCAAGGTGTGGTACTCTGAGAAAAATGGCATGCCGTGAAATAGTGGTCAGCTAGACGTTTTACAGTCACACATGAAGCTAAGTTGCAATTTTGAGCCCGTACAGCAAGTGGTCCAAACTAGCGTGTGTCATTCGACTATTAACGATTTCTTGTAGTCAATCAATTAATCAATCAAGTTTATTTAACGTGCCCAGGAACAACCTAAAGTCTGAGTGCTGGCGCACGCATACATTCATTAATCATAATCAATCAATCAATCTGTAATGACGAAGATAGCACAAGCGTCGCTGTGGTCGCATGGCTCCTGAAGTGAGGAAGACAAAGACAAAATGATCGGTGTCGCTGGTTTTTCCTCGAGCTGGCATTTGGCTGGAACTGCTCGGGTGCTCTTTGTGCTGGACCTAACGTCACTGGGATTAAACGCCAATAAACCCCATATCAAATCATTTATTTATCGTGCCCAGGAGGTCTATGAATAATAATAATAATAATAATAATAATAATAATAATAATAATAATAATAATAATAATAATAATAGTAATAATAATAATAATAGTAATTTAAATCAGTAATATAAATCATTTATTTAATGTGCCCCGGAACAATACTAAAATATGGGTGCTTGCGCACGAAGCAAAACATAGGTAGAAATTTAAATCAGTAACAACAAGTTATGGGACAAAAAGAATAGAAGAACAAAAACAAAACGGAACTGGAAAATGAATAATGAGCAATAATACAGCAAGAACACACTGCTCATAAACTCATCCACGGTCCTTGGTCGCTGTAGCGTGGATGCCATAGTCACCTGGTTGTCGTGGATTCCCTGTATCAGATACTCAATGTGTCCCTTGTCAGTCAACTTAACAGGGCACCTGGTGATAATCTTCAGTTTTGCGAGTTTGCAGTTGACCAACGTCTCGCCTTTTGCCTGTGTACGAGCTGCTACACGTTCTTGCCACTAGATGAGCGAGAGTTATTTGCCAAACTGATCGAGGAAGGCTTTCTTCCACTCACGCCACGTTGTAAAACTGCTGCGCGTAGTGACTCTCGAGTCTGCTGCAGGACTGCGGAGTTTCCCCAGAGCTATCGCCAGAAGCGTTGCAGGTTCCTAGGATTCGAGCTGTTGGGTACGCTCAAGACCTTCCATCCAGCAATGAGGTGCGAGGCCTCCATCACCGCTAAACGTAGGCAGAGTTCTGGATAGGTTGTCCCGTTTGCAGTTCCGTTGGCAGTTTGCGATAAGGTCAAGGATAATTGTTGTTGCATAAAAACAGTCAAAAGTTGCATGTTTCGAACAGGGTTGGACGTGAATGCTGGCATCGTTAGTACTGGTCGCTGGGCGTCGGCGAACTGTCACAATGCGAAATGTTACCTTTTTCTGGCGTCGCGGGTGCTGGGAACCTTTTGACTCTCTGATGAGCGGGTGCGTGTCGTGGCAATGTCGATGAGAAGGCGTTGAATAATGTATTCTTAAGAGCCCGTACTGTCGATATGGCGGCGTGATAGTTCTTCCCTCATGAGCTCGGCGGTGAAACTGGAGAGATCGGCCGCGGTGGCTTCGTCCCAATTGAGGAGCAGCATGACAACGGTGTAGCAGGCTGGTTTGGCTTGGGCTGAGGGGAAATAAGGCTGAGGCTTGTGGCTAACCAGTTGCGAAGGCTACTTGGTGGTTCTTGAGGACGACGTACTGCGCCATATGTGAGACAGTAGTCGTTATCAACAGCAAGAATTCAGACGATTACATTTCACAGCATAAAAACAGTGGAAACGACCGCCATCGCTCGGCTACCGCCAATACCCACAGTTTCCAGACTATCTAGTCACAGCAGCTACACACAACTGTCAGACTGTTCTTGCAGAGTAGTCTCACAGTATACAGCGGAGGATATAACAGCAAGCAATCAGCGACTGCTTGCAGGAGTAGTGCAGACGCATACTATCTCCACGTCTGCTGGAGCGCATACGGAGCTGTCTCCAAAGCTCCGTTTGCAGGTTAGAGGAGCTGTTCTCCAATGGCCCAATATGAGACTTGTTATCCCGCTCAAGTAGGTGATTACACAGGTAACTCAAAAGGCAAAATTCTCCCATTCATTTGTTAGAATACGGACTTTTTGATTTTCTTCGGGCACGCTCTTTGCGTTTTAGATCACTTGTAAGTTATACAGAGAAGCAATGGGGAAATTTACATCGTTTGGGCTGGTTCTGGGAGATATAGTCATGCGTACCATTCAGAAAGATCTCGGTGAAATGATGGACCTGTTTTGTCGACGTTGCGTATACTAGTCACGAGAGACCAATCAACTCTAGAGAAAAGCTTGAATATGCCAACATATTCACCAAGTTTCAAAGCAAAGCAAAGAAATTACTGACACTGTCAGAACCAATATGGCGTAAGGCCGACAAGTACGCGGATATACTGATCGGCAAAGGGGCGTGAAACTTGCCAGTACTAACTAGAAAAATGTCAGAGTGTGACAATGTTGCATTCTTCATGTTTGACAGGCACAAACTTAAAACATTACTGTGACAGTTCTGAGTTAAATCATGTTACTGAACAGAGTTAAAAGCTAGCAACTTTAACAACGAGCATCATTTGTTCACTATGAAAGTATTCTAGTGCGGAATGGGTGTACTTGCTCCACTAAACACCAGGTGTGTTACATTCACCAAAAATATGTAGTTGGTGCTTTAAGTGCGTGGCCACGTGTCCCTTAATTGTGATGACGGCATCAAAAATAAGCGAAATGAGTTAAATTAGGTGGTAGATAAAAAGCTCCAATATTAGTTTTTCACAATGCACCAGACTTATTACTGGCCGTACCGATTCCTGTACAGTTTATAAATCCAGGCTTCTAACACATTTAAGGAAGCTATCAGCAGCAGTTAGGAAACCCAGATAAGTCTGTCGCAGCAAAATACATCCAGTTAAACTGGAACAGGCCAGACAACACGACATCATTGCACAGCCAAGTTTCAGCTCGCACAGCAATGTCCGCAAATACTTCAGTCGCTTTCGTACGAAGACGTTGACCATTCTTTTAATAAATCTTTAAATTACAAGCTTTGCCGTAATTTGGTCCGTTGAGTGGCATAGAACATATCACCATGAAACATGCTGAAAAGGCAACCCATTGGCGGCCATATGCATGGGTCATCCAAGCATTTAAAGACCTAGACCTCAACAGCTACATGGAAAGAATAATCACTTTCTTTTGAGGTGCAGGCAGTACATAGGGATAATATTCACAGATTTCAGGTGGTCAGCGAGGTGTACAGTGAGGTGTACAAATGTCGTTTGAGGGAATAGCTAGGACATAAAAAAAAAGATTTGGGATGTTTTGGTTTGTCGGTCGCAATTAATTTTCATTCAGTAGAAGCACCGATTGAGGCCCGACTCCTACTCGTTTTTATCGTCTCAATGGGCGTCCGGCCAGCCTATCATCGCACTGCGCAAACTCTTATCAAGTGCAGTTGAAGGATCGCGAGCCAGAGTTTAGAAGGTGCAGCTCGTCATCCGGCCAAGTCACGCATTCAGCATGCACACGCTTGTCAGAGCTAGTACGCGAAAATAATGCTTGTTCTCGAAAAAAAGGCCGAGAGATAGAGTAGGCATGCGTACCTACTGGCCGCCAAGCTATGGGGCTAATTATTATTATTATTATTATTATTATTATTATTATTATTATTATTATTATTATTATTATTATTATTATTATTATTATTATTATTTGCTTCACAAGATGGCGCCTAGTACGGACGTTTCTATTCTGTGCTCCGAACCTTTTTACGACAAACCAGAGTTTTATCGCTGTATTTCATGCGAGAGACATGCACACGGGAAGTGAAAGCTTCTGAAGTCTGGCGAGAAAGCTTTCACGTGTAACCTGTGCAAGAACGCCGACCACAACGACATTCCAGGGGTTCGGCCTAGCGATGTCAGTACGCCTGCTGTTTCCCCATCGGAGACCCCTCCACAGGGCGCCGCTCTCGTCGGGACCGGTTTTCAGGAGGTCGGTGACATGGCTGTCCTCCATGCCCTTCTCTTTCAGGCGCTCGAGGGAATATCCTGCCTCAGCAATGAGGTGGCGCGGCGGCGGAGTGACAACGAGTGTCTGCGCAGGGAAAACGCGCTGGAATCCACTAAGCAGGCCGAGGCTATAGGTGCGCTACGGGTCGAGGTGCGTTCCCTGCGTGATGAGCATGGCAAGCCGTCTTCTTCCATTTCTCCTGCTGTGCTGCCATTCCACCCGCCCGAGAAAACATATGCTGCGACCATCCGGACTGCTTCGCCGAGTGCGGCCGCCATTGACCCTCTCTCCAAGGCAACACGGAGTGAACGTCGGCCTGCCTGTTTTGGAGCTGGGGAGAGAATGAAATATCTGTGGCGAACGTGCGCCGCGACCCAAAGCCATTTTTGAGTCCAGGCTCTCTCGAGAAACCTCGTCTGCTGATCTGACTGCACATCTGCCAAACGTCGGTGCACTGCCAATCGCCTGCAAACGCCTCAAGACGAGGCATAATTCTTATACCTCGTTTCACGTCGGCGCTGATGAATCCGTCGATGATGAAGCCCTTAGGCACCTGAAAGACCCGTCTACATGGCCTATGGGATGCCTATTCAAGCCGTTCCGTAGGGTGCTACATGACAGCATGCTTCATGCTTCCGAGATAACCCCCAAATATCAAAGTAGTGTGCAATTTGGACATCATCTACCAAAACGCTCGTGGACTTCGCACCAAAGCACGTGAATTTTTCTCCAATGCCATTTCGTCTACTTTTACTATTTTTGTTACTTCCGAAATTTGCCTCTGAAGTGAAATTTCCTCTTCCGATTTTTTTCCCACCTAAAGTCCCGGTCCGCAGTGACCGGGACTTCAGTGGAGTTAAACAAAAAGGCGGTGGCGTACTCATTGCTGTTGACAGTTCAATACGAAGTGCACAGGAGTCGATTTGGCTTGAAATCAGCCTAGCGCGCTGCGAAAAATTGCTAATCTGAACTTTCTAAGTGCCAACGAATATTTTTCCTGTCTCGTTTGATGAGGTCATTTTTTGTATCGAAAGTGTCTTATCCTCCCATAGCAAGCACACAGTAATATTTCTTGGTAATTTTAACACACCTGCAATTGATTGGAACACGCTTGCAATCATTACAAAGAGAACAAATGCAGCCTGTTGTTCGACATTCTGTCCTTTTGTTTCCTTCAGCAGCACAACTTGATCGCAAATTCCTGTGGCAGCGTCTTAGACCACTGCCTCTCGTATGCTCAAGTGAAAGATGTCTCCCGTCCTGACATCTCTCTTGGGCGTCCCAATAAGGTTCACGCACCACTTAAGATAACTGCCTCTGTGTCAGCCCTGAGGCACAGCTGCTCCACTGGCATTAATGAATCCTCTCGATTTGCTTTCAAGCGTTGTGATATTGTTGGTTTACATCATTTCTTGCCTACCACTGATTTCAAACCGGTCACAGAAAAAAACAATGTTGACGACCAAGTAGATCAATTCACGAAGCTTGTTTTGAGCAGTATGCGCAAATACATTCCTCAGTACAGTCCCAAACACTCTTAATATCCCTACTGCTTCTCATCTGAACTAACAAGTATAACTGCCCTAAAGTGTAAAGACCGCGCACACCTTAAATCCAGAAGTCCTGTGCCTAAGGAGTGGGGAAAAGAATGGCACTTTATTCGGACTCTCTGGTGTACCCTGGTGGTACGTAGATTTATTGGAGACTTATACGTATATTTAAACATCTTGTTGCGAGATTTTGTGTATACAAGCAGTGAACTTTGTTTCCAGCGACACTTCTTTGCCCTTTATCAAGTTGTGTCTTCGCATTTGTATATTCCATTCTATCTTCGCATTTCTAATGTATATTTTGCACAAAGCCTTCTTTTTATATGTACTCACTGTTGCGACTATAATTTCAGTGCAATTACTGACAATACACGACCGGTAACAACTGATCCTGCGCAATCCATTGCAACGAAGGACAGCCCCAATGGCCGTTGCATATGTACAAAAATGTAAAAATGTACACCAGGGTACAACGTCTATAAGCTGGATCATGACTCATATATTGCATTCTTGGATAAGAGCGCCCCCCACCGGCCAGCAAAATTTTGGAAGTATATCCGCAAGCGCTCTAGTAATCGCGGAGAGTGTTTTCGCCTGCCCGACTCTAGTGTGTAGAGGTACGAGCATCGCGGATTGTTTTGCGGCCCATTTCTCTTCCTTACCAGCGTTGAAACCTTCAGGTTTCAACGCTGGTGTCAGTCAGCAGCACACAACGGCTCGTACATCTAGTCCTGTGTTGTTGGATGAAAAGCTAATCAGCGAATGCCTTAAGTGCTTGAAGCCTTCCCTATCCTGCGGCCCTGATGGCATCCCCTCCGCAATTTTAAAAGCTTGTGGCAGTATATTTGCCCCAGTATTGACATCTATATTTAATAACTAATTGAATACTTCCATTTTCTCTCGTATTTGATAAACTGCTAGTGGTTTTCCTTTAGTTATGTCTCGCTGTAAAACCGATGTGTCAAATTATCGCCCGATTTCTCTTCTCTGTACCACGTCTAAAATTTTTGAGCTTGCTTTTCACAGCATATTGTCTTTCACTGTGAAGAACTGAATGATTCCGAATCAGCTTGGATTTCTCACCGGCCGCTCCACTGTCACCAATCTCGCCAGTTTCACGACACAGATCTCCGCACCGGTACTTCAAAGGGGGAAAGTTGCTACCATTTATTCTGCCCTCAGAAAAGTTTTTGAGGTGGTCAGCCACACAGTGCTTCTGATCAAGCTTACGCACTTTGGTGCGTAAGCTTCAAGATCCTCGAGCGGCCAGTAACGGGGCAATTTCGAACATGAAAAACTACCGATACAGCTTTTCGTTGCTCAATACGTGCTCCATAAAAGTGTTTTTTCGACCGTCAAATAAGCTCGCGGATACACGCAAAATTGCCGCGTTACTGGCCGCTCGAGGATCTTCAAGCTTACGCACTTTGGTGCGTAAGCTTGAAGATCCTCGAGCGGCCAGTAACGCGGCAATTTTGTGTGTATCCGCGAGCTTACTTGACGCTCGAAAAAACACTTTTATGGAGCACGTATTGAGCAGCGAAAAGCTGTATCGGTTGTTTTTCATGTTGCTCTACAATGTTCTCATTGACATCTTTCGTCTAACTATAATGCTTGAGAAGTTGATAAATTAATTAGGATAATTATATAAATAGGCCAAATTAAAAATTAGGCCGAATGAAAAAAGAAAACTACATAACCTTAGTTCTGACCAGCTGAGTACGATTTGCATCTTGTTAAAGGTTGGCTCATGTAAACTGAAACACCCTGTATTACTATTTACAAGACCTCATAGTAGAAGACAGTTCAATTTCACAGCCTGAGTCGCCTCGCGCGACCAAGAAACTGGCGACTCTAGGATTTCTATCTTTTTTTTTTTTTTTTGTTCTTTTACACTCAAAGTCCCAGTAGAAGTACTGCTGTGCATGACTTCTATTGATTCTGATTTCGAGGGAATCTGGTTTGGCCTCATTTCGGTTACTGATTTATTTATATATATGACCTCCGCATGCAAGTGGCGATGTTTCCAACCCTAAAAATGTTGCACACTGTGATAAGATTTTTTTTTTTTGTCTTTTATACTGTGAGTCCGAATACCAGTACTGCTGCGCATTACTTCTATTGATTCTGATTTCAAGAGAATCCGCTTTGGCCTCATTTCGTTTACCGATTAAATTATATATATGACCTCCGCATGCAAGTTGTGATGTTTCCATCCCTAAAATGTTCACACTATGATACGATTTTTTTCTTCTTTTCTTCTGAGTGGCACGAGCACCGAGTGACACTTGGGGACCGACTTTGGTTTGTCACAGTGGTGGAAAGAAATTAAAAACAATAACAAAATAAAAGCAGGTAAATATCGATTATTCTACTTATGTTTGAAGACAGATATGACATCAGAACACAGGTTTAGTACAGTAAAGAGCTAAGTAAGTGTCAGGTATAATTAAAAACAATTAGGGAAAGTCTAATTGCCGTACACCAAAGCACACAATCGTAAATTTTAGGTAACCACCGCATCAGTACGTGTTCCCGTGAAACTCCAAGACCAGAAGTGACGTCATCAATGATGTCACACTTAAACCAGGGGTACACGCTCATTATTAATTGAAATAATAAAAACAAGCTAATTAGAGCTACACACCACCTGACACAGAGTGAACTCCTGCCCAACACAGCGGAGTGGTGACGTCACTCCCAGCTCTCTCGCTTCTCTTCTCCCGGAACGCACCTGATCCATTCACTCGCTCGCGCGCGCCGGCGATCGTTACATGCTTTCACGTCAGCGGCGGACGGGTCTGTAAGGTGCGCTTCGTGCAGCGCCCGCTAGGGGGCTAGGCGTGGCGAACTCCTCGCCCCCTTCTCTCCCTCGCCCGCTCCTCTGTGCGTGGCGGCATCCCGCCAGTTCCGTTCGCTCGCGCCTCCGAGTTCGGTTTCCCGCCTTACACCAGGGTACAACAACGCCGAGGTGCGCGTGCCACCAGCAGACACCTAAGTCAAGGATTAGGGTCCTTTCTTATTTTTCATGAGTCGCTACCATTTCCTACAGGAAAGAGAAGCAATACTGAGGCTCATATATTTCACGTGCATTTCACACGCCCTTCATAAAAGACTCCGCTGAAGGGATCACTGAAGTGTGCAGATGTTTTTCAGGTTCAAAATAGCACGCAAAGAAAATGGAAGCCAGTTCAACATACAAACAACGTATTCCTTCTCTATCTGGCTATCCATACCATTAGAAATAATTGCGGGTTGGCTACGTCCTTCTCTATAAAAAATATAATGAACTTTGTCCTGTGCATAAATATAAAAATATTGTGTATGTGCATGGTGTGCACAGTAGAAATTAAAAAAAAATGAGTTGAAATGAAAAAAAATACAGGTGGCGTAACCGCCGCTGGTGCTTCAATGTGCTTGTCCTTCTATTGTCAGGATTTGCAGAAATAAAGCGAAAGTATGAATTAATACCTCATATGATGTGGGTAATAGAACTCTGGTAATGACACTTTGGGGAGAGGGGGACGGGAAGGGTTTGCAGCATCGCCCGGAGAGGGGGGTGCTGAAATCTTCGGAGGGCGCTCGGGCCCCTGAGACGAGCTGCTCTCAATAACTTCGTCAGCCCGCTGTGAAGACACGTGGCAAAGTGGTGGAGGTGCGGGGTACTTGTCACCCATGCCGCAGACCCCTCCTGGGAGCAGAACCACCAGCCCAGTGCTAGTTGATACTCCCCTCCATCGGACCAGCCACAGGATCCGCGGACTGCCTCCTGAAGACACCGCATCGCTTAAGACGACATCAACCGGTACGGAAAGCGCAATGACGAACCGGTACACACTTCAGAACCCACGGGTACCACTGTCGTTCCATGGCGACGTCTTCGAAGTAGTCGAAGAATGGATGGCTGACTTCAAGCGCGTGGCCGAATACAACGAATAGGACGATGCGACTAAACTTATGAACGTCTACTTTTGCCTGTAGTACAGCGCGCGTACAAGCTTTCAAAACCGCAACTGACGCCGTGGCGTGAGTTCCGCCGTCAGCTGCTAAACACCTACACCAGTGCTGATCACCGCAAACGACCCGAACGAGTGATCCAGGCCCGCGTCCAGCTTCCCAACGAAAGCGATACCGCATTCGTCGAAGATATGACGCGCCTCTTCAAACGAGCAGACCCTGGAATTACCGAGAACAAGAAGTTGCGTCACCTGATGCGAGGAGTGAAGGAGCAGCTCTTCGCTGGTCTTGTACGCAATTCTCCGAAGACTGTCGCCGAATTTTTATCCGAAGCTGTGTAGTACGGAAAAAATGTTTCAGCATCGCTCGAAGACTAGGAGGTGCACCATCAAGAGAATCCGAACAGCTTCTGCACACATCAGATATCAAGCATGAATATTCTTTAAACGAAAGCGCTCGTATGACCATTACTCTCCCGCCCTCCCTCATCTCCCCTTCCTCCCGTTGCCGTATACGCGTGCTGCTAAATGTTTCTAGTGTGAGGTCGATGAAATACAGCAAGGGCCAGTGATAAAAGCAGCTGTATGTCAGCGCAGACAATTGCAATGCATTTGTCTCCAGAGGCTGAAAATAGCGGTCCCTTCTTGTCTTGCCACCCACCGTGGTTACTTAAGGCCTTTGGCGTTGCACTGTTGTGCACGAGGTGATGAGATCCAGGCGCGCCCCCTAACATTTTGCATTTCGGTCGAATCGCTGCCCTGGCGGCCGCGATAGGGGCGATATGCAAGAAAGCCTGCATACTGTGCACTGGGTGCAGGTTAAGGAACCCCAGATGGCCAAAGTAATCCGGAGTCCCCCACTTCGGCGTGCCTCATAATCATATCGCAGTTTGGGCAACTAAAATGCCAAAGTTTATTTTAAGTTTTCTTGCCTTGCCGTAACCCCAAACCTATAGATTGCAGCTGCTGCGGTCGACCTGTAAACCTCTCTATCCGCAGTACGTGCTCGACAGCACCAGAGACGCTGAAGAGCATCGTAGAGCTGCGCTGCGGCTGTTAATTGTATTATATGTGGAATTTCCAAATCGGCGTACAGCTTCAAATTGTTCATGTCGCTGAATACAGTAATATTGTTGCTCCAATATCTAGCCCCGCACGCTAAACAATAGTGACGCAAGCAAGAGCTACGCAGTTAAAGTAGGTGCTTATCCGATTGAACGTTCAGTTAAGGTTAGCTAGCTGGTACTGCGATAAAATAGTCGTGCACCTTGAGTTCAATGCCTTTACAAGTACAAACATAACGGGGCAGCTCATTTTATTTTCTGTTTTCATATACCTGTAAATGCATTGCAGTTCAGCCGACAGGTCATTTTGTTGCCGTCATACAAGTAATATAAGAGCTGTGAGCCGAACTGAGCGCGAAACACGTTTTCTGTGCATGCTCTTCGACTCCCAGAGCACTGGCGTCCTACCGCAGCACAAAGAATACATGCTCTATTATTCATTTTCTTCCGTACATAAAGCTACGTTCCAAACGGGTTTGTGCAATAAAAACGAACTGTTCTGTCTGGCTATTGTCCACCTACGGCGTTGCCGTCAAAGGCGATACGGAGTTCCAACGTTGTCTGAAAATTTGCACTTTTCTGAGTCGCCTGTGATCAAACGACGACTGCAACGTTGCCAGCTTATGAGGTCCATCATTTCTCTCCTCCTCTTATGCACAGGTGAGGCTTCGTTATGTTGGCAACTCTTGGCAACGTTTCACCGCTGGTGAATAACGCCATTCACGGGCACTTTCCGTTTGTTGAAATGAGGTTATGCCACTGTCGCGTCTAAAAATGCGATTTAGCTTTGTTAGCAAAAGTGTGCCCGAATAAAATGCAAATGTGGAGTTTCAACCACAGTTCAGTCCTTTCCAGTGCATCAAACTAAATTCATGTTAAACTTACGAGGGTTTAACACACTAAATGAACCACGATCACTGCTAAATATTTTTCTCTCTTGCATAGTACTCCACTGCTCAGTTCAGTTTCTGCGTTGTTGAATGCTCTGCAACAAACTTATTAGTGAACTTGCCGCAAACATTGAAATCTCAGTCCGTAGCACAATAGTTCTGCCCTCCACGTTGAACTGACTGCTTTTCTTCTGCTATAGCCAGCTATTTTCGCTGCCACCTATCCTCTGCGTTGCACTTCAAGAATACTTGGTAAAGAAAGGTATTCAGCTCCGTTATACGCGACCGGCAGCTTAAACAGGTTAGTATTGTGTGGTACGTAAAGTTCCCTGGGGATGGAGTGGCTATAACATCCTGCTGCTGAGAACAAGGTCTGAAGCTCCATTTACCGGTCACTAAGGTCGCCTCACGCTTTGTTAACAATAAGATAGAGACAGAGAAAGAGATAAAAAAGAAGGAGGAGAGAAAAAGAGAAGGCAGAGATGTTAACCAGAAATGCGTCTGGTTGGCTAGAGCGCTGCTAAGTTAACCAGAACAATGAAACAACGCTTGTAGACTTGACAGCGGCACATGTTTAATATGCACGCTCAAATGGTCAAACTCTTCCCTGAATAGAGCATCCCCCTCACCTTCTATAGCGGCATCTCTCGGGAGTCCAAACTTAAGTGCCATTTTAGGACGCCTTGCTTCATTAGTGAATCAGCCTGTTACACTCTACAAGGTTGATCATTGTTCAGGTTGCACCGTTTTGAAAACTTGTGAGAATGGTGCACACATACTGTACGAACGAAGTGCTGCTGTGCTACCGTGCGTCGCTCGCTCAGTTCTGATCTTTAGTGGTTTATCTTGCCTTTGACACTGCTTTTCCCATTTAAATTAAACGCTAAACTATGGCCGACATCCTGTAGCCTGTAATTGAGGACCAGAAGGCACATCACTCTACAAAATAATGCTGGTACTGAGACCCCAGAAGTATTAACTAGTGCGAAAGAGGAAAGAAAAATTGACAGTAAAAGTTCTATATCGCGAATACATCTACTCGCAGTTATAGTCAGCAATCAATCTGTCTCTACAATTGAATCTAAAGCTGCAAAACGTTGCTAGAAAAGCTGTACAGACTAATTTACGGGAAAAGAGAGTTAAAGAAAGTGAAGTATACCCTTCCAAGTTTTAAAAGAGAATTAAACTTTTCTTTTAAATTAAAAAATTAAATTATGGGGTTTTACGTGCCAATACCAGTTATGATTATGAGGCACGCCGTAGTGGGGGATTCCGGAAATTTGGACCACCTGGGGTTCTTTAACGTGCACCTAAATCTAAGTACACGGGTGTTTTCGCATCTCGCCCCCATCGAAGTCCTCCAACGCTGCTCTGTTAATTTAATTGACCCCCAAATGACCTCGGGCTCAGGTTTTTAAGAAAATTGCAGTAAACTATTCTATTTCCAACGGAATTTCGAACGATTCTTGCATTCTAGAATGGAGGGTTCAGTGTACAGTATTCGAAGTGGCGGTGGTTGCGTACAAACAGCGATGTAACGACATTGCTGGCGTTATAATCTTTCAGGCATTGAGAAGCGCTTGTTGGTTTTGTATGTACATCAACCGACTGTCACTCTAAAACACAAAGCTCGATAAATCTTCCGGCTTAAATCCATTTCTGGTTCAATGCATGTTGTTTCGCGTAACTTTAAAGTACTGAGTTATGCACAAAAACTTATCTGCTTACGAGGCGTGTTCAAAAAGAAACCGAACTTTTGAAATGGCGCGCCAACCGGCAGAGGGAGCGCGCTGCGGCTACAGAGCGCACGTAGCGCCAGGTTCCGGCAACAAACTACCATTTCCCGAGTTTCGCTCTGACCTTTAGTTGGCGAGCTACATCGGCTGAATTGAGCACGTGCACAAGCTGTTCTTCGGATTAGTGCCAAAGTGACAATGAAAGAGGTTGAAGAACAACGTGTGTGCGTGAAATTTTACTACAAACTTGGCAAAACTTTCATACAGGAATTTCAATTGCTTAACCGAACATACGGGGAGGACTGTACGAGTGGCACGCGGAGCTATGAGTGGTTTAAACGTTTGGAACATGGCAAAAAGTCGGTTGGTAACGATCCCAAACCTGGACGACCTGCCATATCAACAGTCGATAGCCATGTCGAGAGAGAACGTGCTGTGATTCATGAAAATCGTCGTTTAACTGTTCGAGAAGCTGCCGATGAAGTGGTCATCAGCGTACGATCATGTCGTCAAATTCAGGGACAAACTTTAGATGCGTCCTGCAGGTGCCGAATTCGTGCCCCGTTTGTTTACTCACGATCAGAAACAGACCCGTGTTGAAATCAGCAAGGAACTGCTTGCCGCTGCCAGTGGCAATGGAAACTTCCTTAAGAACATGAAAACAGACGATGAGACGTGGGTTTATGGCTATTGTATTGAAACTAAGGTGCAGTCGTCGCAGTTGGCGGGTAAAGGGTCTCCTCCAGAAAGTATATTAGAAAATATAGAAAAGAAAGTATCGAGTAATAATTTTACCTAGGAAAATTAAGATTTAAAGCCTTAAGTTATTTATGCACATGGTATATCGCATGAAAGGGTGAACATACCGGCTTGTTAGGTACGGTCTTCACATAACTGGTTTGTGGGCGTGCGGTTGTTGAGACCATCGCTCAGGCCTCCCCTCATATAGACGCACTAATCTTTCATCTTTTACTAAAGATTACCGTGGGGATGGGCAAGAAAATGAGCCAATAGGCCAATTTTACAGCAAAGCTGTATACCTCTCGTTGGGCGGAAAATTTCGTGGCGTAAGCACCAAACTCCAGGTTCACAATTGAAGGCAAACAGCATATCTTTCTTTGCAATCAGGCATACAGCATATATATATATATATATATATATATATATATATATATATATATATACTTAGTGACGTCACCACGCTTTCATTTATCAAAGCGAGACCCATCTAGCTACTCATTCAGTTCATTCTAAGACTGCCATGGGTAGGCCACGGAAATTAAAGACACGAGAAGAACAGCGCGAATACATGAATACAATGCTCGACAACGTGTGAAGTTTGAAACAGCTTCGGTGGGACATTCACGGGATAGCGGCCAATTTTTTTATAGACGACTAAGATAGACATCTCTTCTACAAAGAGCAAAGAGCCGCAACGCGTTGGCTGCTCGCGCTGGGTGACGTAAGGAAAACGTCACCTCGAAGGGGGCGGCAACGCACACGCTGCAGCCTCTCAGTTTCGCTTTCGCGCGCTCTGATAGCCAAATTTCGCTTTTTCACAGCACCTTGGGAAATCGCGCATTTGCAGATTCGACAACTGATATGGCTTTTAGGAAAGAGATCACTTCTATTTCCTGATCACGATGCAGCCTCTCAAATAAAAACTTTAAAAGTTCATTATTGAATTTTTATTATTCAGCAACTGATGTGAACTTGTTAACTTGTATACTTGTAATTACCTTTCACACTGCCCCTCTCACACATCAATGGCGTAGCCAGGGTGGGGAGCGACACACCGGCAATGGGCATTCCTCCTCCCCCCCCCCCCCCCCTGCCGCCAAAAATTTCGTAGAATGCGGCCTGCTCAGCCTCCCCTCTAACTCCTTCATTCTCCCCGTGACCGGTCAAATGAATGCCCCCCACGCTCCCCGGAAAAGCATTTCGGGCTATGCCACTGCCCTCTGCTCGCCACCCATCATGCCATGTCGCCGACTGAACCGTCCTTTTATTTCAAAATGGATATTTTAAAATATTGCTCAAAGCCTTCCTAGAACCACCGTGTATATGATGCGCGTCTTGAAACTACAATATACGAATGACAACAACATTTTCAGCTCCTACAAAGAATAAAGAGCATCAATATGATGTCAATGAGGATAGTTTCTCACGTAAAACAATCTAAATTATAGCTTGATTGAGCTTAGTCTCAAAACAATATTGTCGCTACAATCAGCGCCGTAATGGACGCTCTATGTTCAATTCAGTTATGTTGGTTACTAGTGCTTCAAAAGAATCAGCGTTTATTTCTTGCTTATTTTTTTATTGACGGGTGGATACAACCGTGCACTGAACCTGCCATCACGGGATCAGCAACACAGTGCAACAGTAACTAAGCCATGGAGCGTGGCGGATGATGTAGATAGGTTGGACTAAAAATACTGCATGCAAGCGAACCAGGTTTAACAGGTACATATAATTTCTATGCATAAAATATATTATGTGCATGATACTCTCCACAGAGTTCGAAGGAACGCCACATTTTCCTTGATGGTAACACCGACTTCAATTAGAATCTGTTTTTTTTCTGATTTCAGCATCACTGACAAATGTTGAAACCATCGGAGCAACGAAGAGTGTCACCTTATACTATGCTGGCGGCTGGTACGGGGACGGCGCATTTGGAGGTAGCGGTCTTAATGTGTGGCTTGCGCCAAGCATTACTGGCCCCTTGGCACCGGCCTACACTGTCGACATTGAAGGCCAACCAGCCAGCACACTTGATGAACAAAACATTGGACTTGAAGCAGGTACCGAAGGCTTGGTCAGAACTAGTGGTCCCGGACGTTCATATGTAGGTCCCCGTGTCTTCAATAAACGGACCTGGTGGCACCTCGGCACAGGCACCTCAATTTCAAGCGGAAGCAGGATCCACAGGGGTGTTTCCAGGTGGTACCGCGAGCACCCTGCTGAAGAATACAAATGGGAAGCGATCCTCCGTCTCTAGTATCAAACCATCCGGCTCTACTAATGGTATCCCTGAATCCCCTAGTGTAGAAAGAACACGAAACATTATTGACGTCGGGCATTTAGGAAACAGTGCCATTTATCCTAACCTCGAAATACTTAAAAGTCATACCAGCTCAGGTGAAGCACCTGTCTCCGCACGAGTTTTTTCTGTGGGAAGCGGGACAAGACATCCTGGAAGTATTAGAGAGCATCACTCCACACCTGCCAAATCACAGCATGCCTCAACTGTTAATCCTGAACAAACACCCACTACAGTAGGCTCTACGTCATTCGATGCGCCAAGACACTTAGAAGCTTCTGCCAGTTCACGCATCCCCGGAACAGTAGGCCCACTAAGCCGACATCTTGGTTTGGAGAGAACACGTGCATTCGAAGGAACCATCCCTGCTATTGAAATAAGCAGGTCACCCGAAGCGTCCAGTGTGCCCAATACATCTGCCAGTGAAAACAAACGGTCTGGCTCCGTAGTTGGTATTGTATTATCACCAAGTGCCGGAGGCTCTGGAACTCATTAATCCATCTCTAGCCCCAGTAGACACCACAGGAATTAGAACGGCAGTAGCCGGAAATTCGCCTAGCTCAAGCAAAGCTGCATCTGCAGGAAACTTACTTGTTGGCAAGACGAGAGCAGGATCTAAAAAGTATGGTCACAACGGCTTCTCTGCCCCTGAAATCATACGAAATGGCATTCCACTTGGAACCTCAGAATCATCTGCAGGTCTTGGTTCCAGAAACTCCCATCCTTCCGGCCACTTTCTCGGTATCGTTCGTGCAGGAGGCACAGAAACTGGTGCGGCGCTCCGACGGCAGCCGATCTTGGGAAATACACCGAAATCATCCGAAGATTTTCATGCTGATACCTCGAGAAGGCATTTTGGAAGTAACAGTGAGCCTAACTTCTTTCTTCCTTTAAAACAACCAAATAGTTTGGCCACTGGCGGCTCAGAATTCGCCAGTACAGAACACTCCAGAACCTCTAATCCGTCGGCAGGCACAGAAGGTTACGCTACTTCAATAGCCTCTGTTAGAAACACCCAAGGAAGACATCCGAGCTTCGAGACAGCACTTGGAAGAGCAAGAGGCATGCCTGCTGGAAGGGCAAGCATTCAGCCTCAAGGTTCCAGGGAGTATGACTCCTTCCTTAAAAGTAAACCATCTGAGTTTTCCGTTAGTCCAGCAATATTACCAAAGGAAGGGGGTTTCAAAATCAACCATCCTTCCGGATACTTGGGCAGCAAAGCCACTCCCGCAATCATGATATCTGGCGGCGCCCTTCGAGAATATCCCAGTTTGGGCGAAACGCCTGCATCCGGAAGTTTTCCTAGTAGCACGGGAAGAAAGCTTCAAACTAACGGCCGGTATGGCTCTATAGATTATCAAAAGCTTCCATCTGGCTTTAACGTTCGCGTCTCAGAATCGAGTGTAGCACTTGGTGGTACTGCGGAACCACTATTAGGCGGTTCTGACGGTCATCACTTCACTGGATCTAGTAGCAACCCGCAGCCCAAGTTGAACGTAGCAACTGAATCCGCCGGTTTGCCTGGTGGAAACGCGAGAGGAGCGCATGGAAGCAACGGTGCCTATGGCTCCTTTATTGATACGAGTCTACCATCCGGTTTTTCAATTAACAGCGCAGAAGCACCTATAGGAGTGGATTCCGATGTATCTCGCTCTTCCGAACGCTTAGAACGTTTTGTTGGATCTCCAATTGTTGAAGCTGGTGGTACTCCTGGGCAACCTTTAGGCTCACGCGATTCACGTGAACATGCACGAGGTTCCCCTGCTGGTAGCGCAAGAACACAGTTTGAAAATAACGGTCAGTATAAACCTCACGTCCTCGAAACACAACCATCTCGTTTTACCGTTGGCACCTCAGAATCCCCTGTTGCTTCGCTGCCTTCAGTACACCTTGAAGCTTCCCCAGGTTCTGGAAATACTCGAACTGTAGGTGTGCTGGAACACTTGCCCGGTTTAAGCAAGTCACCTCAATATGCCGAAAAAACCGGAGCGTACGGCTCTTTCACCGGTACAAGTCTACCATCCGGCTTTTCAATTAGCAGCACAGGAGCACCTATAGGAGTGGGTTCCGATGTATTTCGCTCTTCCGAACACTTAGGACGTTTTGCCGGATCGCCAATTGTTGAGGCTGGCGGTAACCCTGAACAACCTTTAGGCTCACGCGATTCACGTGAACATGCAGGAGGTTCCCCTGCTGGTAGTGCAAAAGCACAGTTTGAAAATAGCGGTCAGTACGGACCTCACGTCCTCGAAACACAACCATCTCGTTTTACCGTTGGCACCTCAGAATCCCCTGTAGCTTCGCTGCCTTCAGTACACCTTGAAGCTTCCCCTAGTTCTGGAAATACTCGAACTGTAGGTGTGCTGGAACACTTGCCCGGTTTAAGCAAGTCACCTCAATATGCCGAAAAAACCGGAGCGTACGGCTCTTTCACCGGTACAAGTCTACCATCCGGCTTTTCAATTAGCAGCACAGGAGCACCTATAGGAATGGGTTCCGATGTATTTCGCTCTTCCGAACACTTAGGACGTTTTGCCGGATCGCCAATTGTTGAGGCTGGCGGTAACCCTGAACAACCTTTAAGCTCACGCGATTCACGTGAACATGCAGGAGGTTCCCCTGCTGGTAGTGCAAAAGCACAGTTTGAAAATAGCGGTCAGTACGGACCTCACGTCCTCGAAGCACAACCATCTCGTTTTAGTGTTGGTACCTCAGAATCCCCTGTAGCTCCACTTCCTTCAGTAAACCTTGAAGCTTCCCCTAGTTCTGGAAACACTCGACCTGTAGGCGCGCTGGCAAACGGGCCCGGTTTAAGCGAGCCACCGCAACCTGCCCAAAAGACTGGAGCGTACGGCTCTTTCGCCGGTACAAGTCTACCATCTGGCCTTTCAATTAGCAGCACGGGTGCGCCTATAGGAGCTGGTTCAGATGTATTCCGCTCTTCTGAACGCCTAGGAGGTTTTGCTGGATCTGGAATTGTTAGAGCTGACGGTACTCTTAGGCAACCTTTACGCTCACGCGATGCACGTGAAATTGTGGGAGGTTCCCCTGCTGGTAGTGCAAAAGCACAGTTTGAAAATAGCGGTCAGTACGGACCTCACGTCCTCGAAGCACAACCATCTCGTTTTAGTGTTGGTACCTCAGAATCCCCTGTAGCTCCACTTCCTTCAGTAAACCTTGAAGCTTCCCCTAGTTCTGGAAACACTCGACCTGTAGGCGCGCTGGCAAACGGGCCCGGTTTAAGCGAGCCACCGCAACCTGCCCAAAAGACTGGAGCGTACGGCTCTTTCGCCGGTACAAGTCTACCATCTGGCCTTTCAATTAGCAGCACGGGTGCGCCTATAGGAGCTGGTTCAGATGTATTCCGCTCTTCTGAACGCCTAGGAGGTTTTGCTGGATCTGGAATTGTTAGAGCTGACGGTACTCTCAGGCAACCTTTACGCTCACGCGATTCACGTGAAATTGTGGGAGGTTCCCCTACTGGTAGCGGAAAAACACAGTTTGAAAATAGCGGTCAGTACGGACCTCACGTCCTCGAAGCACAACCATCTCGTTTTACCATTGGCACCTCAGAATCCCCTGTAGCTTCACTTGCTTCAGTACACCTTGATGCTTACCCTAGTTCTGGAAACACTCGACCTGTAGGCGCGCTGGTAAACGGGCCCGGTTTAAGCAAGTCACCTCAATCTGCCGAAAAAATCGGAGCGTATGGCTCCTTCGCTGACACAAGTTTACCGTCCGGCTTTTCAATTAGCAGCACAGGAGCACCTATAGGAGTGGGTTCCGATGTATTTCGCTCTTCTGAACACTTAGGACGTTTGGCCGGATCTCCAATTGTTGAAGCTGGCGGTAACCCTGGGCAACCTTTAGGCTCACGCGATTCACGTGAACATGCAGGAGGTTCCCCTGCTGGTAGCGCAAAAGCACAGTTTGAAAATAGCGGTCAGTACGGACCTCACGTCCTCGAAGCACAACCATCTCGTTTTACCATTGGCACCTCAGAATCCCCTGTAGCTTCACTTGCTTCAGTACACCTTGATGCTTCCCCTAGTTCTGGAAACACTCGACCTGTAGGCGCGCTGGCAAACGGGCCCGGTTTAAGCGAAGCCACCTCCATCTGCTGAAAAGACCGGAGCGTACGGCTCTTTCGCCGGTACAAGTCTACCATCTGGCTTTTCAATTAGCAGCACGGGTGCACCTATAGGAGCTGGTTCAGATGTATTCCGCTCTTCTGAACGCTTGGGAGGTTTTGCTGGATCTGGAATTGTTCGAGCTGACGGTACTCTTAGGCAACCTTTACGCTCACGCGATTCACGTGAAATTGTGGGAGGTTCCCCTGCTAGTACCACAAGCAAACAGCTTGAAAATAGCCTTCAGTTTAGACCTCACGTGCTTGAAAGACAACCGTCTAGCTCTACTGTGGGCACCGCGGACTCACCTGCAGCCTTTGAAGCCTCGCTTCCTCCTGTGCACATTGAAACTTCTCCTAGTTCCGGAAACGCTGGGGCTTTAGGCACGCTGACAGACGTGCCCGGCTTAAGCGAGCCACCTCAATCAGCTGCAGGGACCGGAGCTTACGGCTCCTTCTCGCCTACAAATCTACCACCAGGCTTTTCAATTGGCACCACAGGAGCACCTATAAAAGGACGTTTCGATATATTCCGCTCTACCGAACTCACAAGAGGTTCTGGTGTATCAGGAATTACTGCAACTGGTGGGGCTCTGGGGCAACGTTTCCGCTCAGGTGAAGCACGTGAGCATTCAGAAGGTTTCCCTGCTAGTAATGTGAGAAGACAGCCTCAAAATACCGGCCAGTACGAATCTCAGGTACCTGGAAGACCACCATATTATTTTACCGTTGGCACCTCACAACCACCTGCCTGCCTCTAAGGTCTCTCATTCTTCTGTAGGTCTCGAAGGTTCCCCTAACTCAGAAAACGATGCGAGTGTAGGACCGCTTGCAAAGCTGGACGGCTTACGCGAGGAATCTCAATCCACCAAAACTTTCCTTGGCAGCTCGATAAGGCATTCAGCTACGAAAGGCGGGTACAACATTTTGTCTGGTATGTAGGACTTGGCAACCTCGGCACCACGGGATCACCCAATTATACGCGAGACAGAATCGTCAACCCTCCCGGACACATGGGAGAGTTTGCCGGCCCCGGATTCACCGAAGCCGCAGGCACTCTGAAATTGCAGCCCGCCTTGGCCGGAACAGCCCAATCTGAAGCAGGCTTCCCTACTACTAGCAGGAGCAAGCAGCTTCAACCAGTACAGTCTGGAAATAGTGCTACTTATGGCTCACGTTATCCCGAAATTCCAAGCTCTCAGATTACCATTGGCCCACCAATGTCACCTAATATAGTGGACTCCAAAGATTCAGATCTCTCTAAACATAGAGCCGGTTCTGGTGGTTCACTAATCAATAGAATTCGAGGCGCCATCGAACGGCCTACTAATCTTGGCGATGAAACTAGATCTGAAGGAGGTTTCAGTGTTGACAGCAGGAAAATACAGCCTGAACTTAATGCTGCTTACAGGTATGTTCCAATAGCTTCTACACGTAGTTCTGAGATAGAGAAAGCAGAATTACCCAGTGGAACAACAACCCGCTTCTACAGACCTAGAACACGCCTAGGAGAATTTACGAGTTCTGAAATTGACAGCCGACCCCTTCGTTGGCTCAGTGTCCAAAGAGGAGTACCAGCATTCGAAGGTGTTACTGCTGGTAGCTGGAAAAAACTGTCAGGAGAAAGCAGTGGCCACGAAGCCATCGCCCCCATAAGTCCAACCAATGGCTTTAGCAATGGTTACGCAGGCTCCATCACTGAAAATGGTGGCATAATCTCCAAACCAGCCATGCGCTGTAGTTGATACCAGTGGTTCTCAAATTATCGGAGCCAGGAGAATCTTTGGGCAGCAGGTCGGGTTTGGAGCGGCACATAAACCCGAAGGAGGTGTACCTACCAGTGGAGGGAGAGGGACCTCTGGAAATACTGGTGGGGATAGCTTCCTTTTTCCTGAAATGGGTTCATCGGCCTT
The DNA here is from genome assembly GCF_013339745.2 of Dermacentor silvarum. Classification (NCBI taxonomy): domain Eukaryota; kingdom Metazoa; phylum Arthropoda; class Arachnida; order Ixodida; family Ixodidae; genus Dermacentor; species Dermacentor silvarum. The sequence continues at coordinate 70,522,041 of NC_051161.1, forward strand.
TACCACTGGTATTAGAGGATCCGTTAATGAAGCAGGCTCCAGGATTGCGGATGCCACCAGACACTTTATAGATTCCGCCAATTCTGGAATAAACACAGTTGGAGGCAACCTGAGACGGCCAGTCCGTGTCAGTCAATGGACCTGAGTTCGAAGGAGGATCCCTCGGTGTTCCTAGGGGACAACCTGGAAGTACTAGTGGATACGCTTTCATACCTCACGATAGACCATATGACACTAATATGGACAGCGCAAGATCTTCCAACGAAGTGGGCTCCAGAATATCTGATGCTTCGGATACATTAGGTGCTAACACTGGTTCTGGAATAACTCAAGCTGGAGGCACATTCGGCTGGAAAGATGGCTTGGGCCAACTTCCTGCATCCGCAAGAGGCTTCACTGGACGTAGCACGAGAGGGACACTTCAAAGTACCGGTGGATACAGTTCATCTGATTTTAGAAATGAACCGCTGCCCTTTACTGATGCCACCAAAGGATCACCCAATCTAGAGGGTTCCAGAAATGCCATTCACGACGGACGCTCACGAGGTTTGAGCTCAGGCTTCCCTGGCTTGTATGATTTCTACAGGAGACCTAGGGTGCATTCCTACCGTGGGGAAAATCGAGGTAGCCACTTCGCCAACGTCGACAGTTTCGTTGGCGGTCGTGACGACGGTGTCATAAATAACAGCGACCCTGGTTTCCTTGTCTCCAGCAAACTTGGCCGTAGACCACAGACAGGCTACCGCATCAATTATGAATTCCCTCGTTACGACGGCTCCCTTGAAGGTCACAATGAAGACACGAGCCGCAGCAGCGCTACTGGTTACTTTGGCAACAATGGTAACAGCGGCCGCCAACGTTACATGCCGGTTTTCTCACCTGGCTCAACTAGTGACCATGACTCGTACGTATCCAGCCGAGAAGCCACCGCCCGGAATAGAAGGTATGATTTGCAACGCATTGGGTAAGAGTTTACAAACATTGTGAAAACTTTCTCATGTTTAGTACTCCGACTAAGCACGAAAATGACAGACAAATCAACCGCTGGCCTTACGTGTTTGCGTGTCTCTAGAATAATAGTTACTTGCATGCGCCTACAAAATTTGGCGAGTCCCAAAAACTTTCTTAAAGAAGCAAAACAGTTTCTTGAACGATTTAATAAGGCGAAAGCCTTAGGTGTCTATGCTGGCGGTGACCTTGGGGACATTGCGCCGTGACGAGAAATGACCGGCGCCGCAAAGACTAAAAAGACGTCTAAAAATGCTCGGACTGACGTAACATTTTTCATGGAGGTTCCTGTAAACAAAGTAAATTAGTGGCTTGAAAAGAAAATTTGGTACGTTTCAGTCTGGGTGGGAATCAAACCCGGGCCTCCGCGGTGCGAGACGAGCACGCTATCCTGAAGAAACCGCTGCTTTTTTTTTCTTACATGGTATTTATTACATCATGTATATGCGAGAAAAATACTATCTGCGAAAAACGTGCAAGAACTAGCCAACACATCTCATATTCATGGCCTAGAAAGGACCTAAAATCTCGTTAAGCACATCCTGCACGCACAAAACTACAAGTAGCCTTGATCTTAAAAGGTGGAAAGTAGCTTTGATCCTAAAAAGGTGGCAACGACAAGCAACGTAACAAGAGATGGTACCAGTCCGGTTGAAACTCTGTCAAGTCATACAAGTCCTTCAAGTGACAAATCATTTGAGCGTAGTGAAATTTCGACGAAACAACAGGTTGAGCGTTTCTGTCTAACATACGCGTCTTCCATGAGCTCTGTAGTCCAATTATGAAAAACATATCAAAAGGCACGTCTTCCCCGTGGGGTGCAATCAAGTATCGGATGGTATGGTGATTCAAAATGAAGTCTTTCTTGAGAGTTCTTTGGAGCACATCCCAAAATAATATTGCGTCTTTACAACTTATGAAGCGATGCTCTATAGTCTCAGGTACATCACAATGGCGACAATTCACAGTGGATACAAAAATTCCTTTTTTGTGCAACCAAGTTATGATAGGTAATGTTTCACTGTCTAATTTAAAGAAAAACGTTTTTGTACATGGGGATAAAGGCATCTTGCGGACTCGTTTAAGTACGTCTTTCCATGGCAAACTGGAGAATGTAGAACGGTAAAGGGGAGGTGGGAAAATCATTGATATCATATCTTTGTACAGTTGTTTTCTGGACACTGTTTAGAGATACTCAGTAGAGAATCGAACCAAGAGGAACTGCACAGCGAAATATACTTCATACATAAAGCCCCACAAACAAGGTCTTTCAGAATATTGGGATGAAACAACCAAATTGGGTAATGCATCGACTAAGTTCACTTGTATGAATGATCGTAGTATTGGGTGTGAAGTAACTCGAAATAAGAAGAAACGCCAAACAGTTTGTCGCACATCCACAAAGTGAATGGTGATGAGCGGGCGAAGCACCGGGGGATCATTCGGGTAACCGTGAATCCCCCGTGGGACAAGGCTCGGCCCTAAGATGCTTCGCCCCGAAAATATTTTTGCAGCCAGGGACAAGTGACAAGCCGCTGCCCTACCAAATATAGAAAGGCGGTGTGGCATAAAGGTATCCGCATGGCGTTGAAGTGCCGGTACACCTTCCCGCCAGAAATGTGCACTAAGCTTATATGCATCAAAAGGTACACCAAGGTATCTAGGGGGCACGGTTGTCCATTCTATACCAGAATATTGAGTCGGTGTACATCCCCATAAACCAAACCAAAGACATGAGCTTATTGACCAATTTATCTGAACGCTAGAAACCATACCAAATTTTTCAGTCAATGATAGCACCTTGTCAATGCTCGGTTTGTCTCAGCAGAAAAAGGCAAGATCATCTGCGTAAGCCAATTCTTTGAGTTCATTGCCCAAAATGTTAAAGCCATGAATGTCACTGCATTTGTCATCCAGTTTTACAGAGGAAAGAATTGACACCGGCTCGGACAGATTACCATTAACAGTTATATTGGTAGAACAGTTAGTGTAGCACATGCGAACACCTTTTGTAAACAACGGAGCCCACATTGACGTGTTCTAAAAGTTTGAAAAGGAACGCTTGGTTCACTTGGTCAAATGCTTTTGCTAAATCAATCTGAAGCAATGCAAAGTGATCACAGTGGGACGAGCAGTACTGAAGAGCTGTTCAGGACTAGATGCAAGTTTCTATGGAACGGCCTTTTAATCCGCAAGTCTGGTGAGGTCCAATAAGTAATGCCATTGCATACTGGAGTCGATTAGTTAAGACTTTTACATAAATTTTGTAGTCTACATTAGTCAGTGTATTGGGTCTATAGCACTCCACAAACTGCAATTTTTCTTTCTGAGTACTTTTAGGGATTAAGATAATATGGCTTTTGGTAAATGATTGTGGTAGGCAATCTTCATCAAAACTAGCAGTAAATATATTAAGTAAAACAGGGCTTAATATAAATTTAAAGGCTTTATAAATTTCGCCGGAGATTCCATCAGGACCTGCTGTTTTGAAAAGCGGTAACTGATCAATGGCGAGTTCTATTTCTTGTTGGGTAAATGGTCCACTAATAACAGAACCATCATCCTCTGAGAGAGGGTTAACTAGGAAGACGAAATGTGTCAGAACATCAGGATTTGGCGTGTGAGCTGAGCAGAACAGCACTGTATAATATCTTTGAAATTCTTTGATAATCTCTTCCGTTTTTGTCACAAGCACGCCATTAGAATATATATCTGAGATATGCTTCGAACCGGTGCTAACGTATGGGGCGGAAACTTGGAGGTTAACAAAGAAGCTCGAGAACAAGTTAAGGACAGCACAAAGAGCAATTGAACGAAAAATCTTAGGACTAACGGAAGAGAGCGGTGTGGATCAGTGAACAAATGGGTACAGCCGATATTCTAGTTGACAATAAGCGGAAGAAATGGAGCTGGGCAGGCCATGTAATGCGTAGGATGGATAACCGATGGACCATTAGGGTTACAGAATGAATACCAAGAGAAGGGAAGCGCAGTCGAGGTCGGCAGAAAACCAGATGGGGTGATGAAGTTAGGAAATTTGCAGGGGCAAGTTGGAATACGCTAGCGCAAAACAGGGGTAACTGGAGATCGCAGGGAGAGGCCTTCGTCCTGCAGTGGACATAAAATATAGGCTGATGATGATGATGATTATGATACTTGGAATTTGCATGGCGACGCTCATCAAGTAACGCCTGGCGCGTTGGTTCTTCTGAGTGCAAGGCATGGGTTGTACGAGAGCGAATGCGAGCACCTCTATAGCGTTCAGCATCGTATTTTTGAAGATGGCTTTTAACAAGGGTGATTTCATTTAATATGTGCCAGGTGTTTCTGATTCCAGCTCATGAAGGTTATAAAGGCTTTTCCGCAACATTTTTTCCTTGCACTTTTTGACATACGACCTCATCGAGCTAATTTCGATTGCTATGTCTCTAATTTCCAGTTTAATTATTTCCCAGACTGCAAATGAGTATAAATTCTTAGAAAAGCAAGATGCTAGCAATGAACGTACACGACATGTGAAGTCTTTATCGCTAATTAGGCTTACATTAAGCTTCCATAGTTTCCACTTCGGCTTGAAATTAGTGCGACCATTATCAGCAAACCGAGCAATCACCATGCAGTGATCAGAGAATGGAATAGGCTGCACTTCACATGAAATCCGGCAATTTATGAGTGCTGAAGAAACATATGTGCGATCCAGACGAGCATGGGAACGGCCTTGAAAATGTGTGTAGGAGTACGAACTCCCAGCACAAGATTAGGTATTAATGAGGCCAGCATTATCAGTTATGCATGTTAGCACTTCAGCACTCCTATCCCGCCTGTTCACTGACTGAGCACGATCAGATGGATTGCATACACAATTGAAGTCTCCCATGAGAACGACAGAACGATCGCAATCAAGCACGTTAGCCATAGCTTCAAAAAACTTCACTCGATTAGCTTCATCACTGAAAGCATAAACATTAAGTAAACTCCACAGTACACCATGCAACTGAAAATCGCAACTTATGAAGCGGTCTTGGCTGTCGACGTTGCAAATGAGGTCATAAAAAAGATTTCTCTTTAGAAACAAAAAACAACCCGCGTAAAGGCCAACAGAGTGTGATGCGCAAACAAAGTAATCTGTGAGGAAAGGCCGCAGGGCGTTGCCGGTCATCTCATCGCTTTGTCTCCTCAAACTTTGTCATCCTGAATGGCTACAAAGTCAAAGCGGCCATGAGATAGTAATCGGCGCAGCTGTACCTGGTTCTGTCGAGATCTCAGCCCTCCTACATTCAAAGTTGCAAAGCTCAGTTGCTGTGACAGCGCCATGGTTACTGATAATTGTTTTAAGTATGTTGCATCGAGTTTGGTGACGCCTCGCTGAGAGGTGACACCTGGGCTTCTGGAATTGAATCGTCGAGATCCTCTGATCTTCTTAGATGCTTTACGGTGAGGTCCTTTCAAGGAAGAATCGCTGCCTTCCGTCGTCTCCCCTGACCGTGTCTCGTACATCGCACGACGCTTCGCCACTGCACCAGAACCAGGCGCACTTGCAGTAGGATGCTCGCTAGGCTGTGGCCCAGCACTCTGCAGATCAAGCGTAGGCACGGCAGAGGCACTCACATCACCACTTTCTTGCGGAGCAACTGATGACACGGTAGAGGAACGCACATCAGAACTTTCTTGTGGTGCGAGCGACGACACGATCGATACATCCACTACATCTTGCTGAGGACGGTGGTAGGACACTGTCTGCACAGCTTCAGACAGTTCCTGTTGCGGTGGTGCGTGATCTTCAAGCGCGGTTGATGTAACTCCGCTTACTTCCTGCTGAGGCAACGCTGATGTGCCTTGAGCCACATGTGATGTCGTTGATCCGATTGATCCAATTCTGTTGACAAACCTCCTGTTGCGTCGAGGACTTCCGTTGCGTCCATGAGATGTTCTTGGACCACCTCATCAGGGGGACGCGTGCCATGCCGAAGCTTATCAGCATACGTCAAAGCGGATTCATCAGATGAGTGTCCAAATCGGGGACAACTATCACAACGAGGCGTACGACATTGACGGCGTATGTGTCCCACTTTATTACAGCGAAGACACAGTGGTGTCCTTCCGGGCATTAAAATAAGACATTGTATGCTACATACTGTCAAAAGATGTGACACCTCGCTGACAGAGACACCATCATTCAATGACAGCACGACGTCCTGGTTCAAAGTCCGCATGTCTTCCATGTCTGCGAGTCTCCAATTTTCAAGCTTGATTGACGTAACTTTTCCATACAATTGAAGCGCTTCCCTTATATAGCCATCTTCTAAATGCTCAGGGAGCCACAGGAGCTTCATTTTTATGGCTTTTGGCTCGGGGTCTATCACCATTCAGCGCCAGTTTTTAACTAGGAGCTCCCCATAGTTGACAAGTGTTGTTTGAAGAAATGGCTGTTCCACGGTTCTGGCTTACTAAAGCTGTGCCTAGTGCGTGCCTCATTGCACACTTCACGGGGTCACCGAGACGCGCTCGTGCCACGGCTCGCTCGTTTGTCGTCGTCTTCCACAGCTGGCTCCGATGCCTCTGATCATGCCAGCGTTCCCATACTGCTCCTCGCGCTCGCGTCACTGCCCACGCGTTCGTCATCGTCGTCTTCTTTCTTTAAGCTTTAATACACTAAAGCGTGAAATTTAGAGCGCTGCATTTTACCTTTGTGGGCAGACGTTCGCAATTATACCACCTATACAAGCCGTCTTTCTCCATGATCTCCGCCAGTATAGAAAGAGGTCTAGTTGAAGCACAAAATTAAGCATCTCGCTTAGTCAACCTTGACCGCGAGCACCGACATCAAGCTCGGTGCCGTGCACTAGCCGTTCGACCTGACAATTTACTACCGCATAAATTTCTACCGTATACCTGTTGCCACCTGACTTTTACGCAGGACATTAACTACTTTCTTAATCTACAGACTGCGTAAGTATTCAGTGACGCCAGAGCACTCGCGCGTGCTTAACACAATAAATGTAATAGTTGGCGGCAAGCTTCGGCAGCATGTGGTCTCATAACGCCCACGAAAAAAAAAAACTGTTACACCACACGTGCATATAATTGCAGTAGTTGTGTGGCGAGAGCAAGAATAATTAAAAAATTTCAAGCACCCTAACCTATCTGGCCACTAAGTATTCTGAAGAAATGTTACCACAAAACCGGGTTTTCTAGATCTGTATTTTGGAATAAAATTGGTTTTATTCTTCCGCATACGCAATGGGAGTCAGGACATCTTTGACGAAATAGTGAGCAGGACCTAATGCTTTTAATAAATGAATTTGATAACTTCAGAGTAGTCGATGAGCTTCACGTGGTCATTTCGGATAGTTCGCCAGCCTCGGAGATTAGTGCACTACTGGGATGAAAGTTAGAAGACAATCGCTGGAGAAAGTTTACCTATGTGACAATGTGACCTCTTTGTTCTCTCATTACGGTATGGTTAATCAGTAGTTCTGAGGTCTGTGAACAGCGTGGACTTTCCACCTAATACGTTTATTCCAAAAAACGCTGTAGGGCACTCAAGTTGTGGAACGTGCACATTTTATATTTCAGTATCTGTGCTCAAGGACTTCGGCGGGTAATTTATTTTAGCCGGCCCCAACACGCAACAATAATACCCCAGTACTTGTGGTTCTGCTGCACATATACAACTACGCTAGTCGCATACCACGCGTTACTCTGCATGGAATGAAATATGTAGGCGGTTCTGTTGTGCGCAGAATTGAAAGAGAAAGTACATGCTTAACGAGCACCCTGTAATTTATTCACTGTATTCACTTTTACTGTATCAGCTTTGCGCTTAGATTGTTCTTTTACAGCTGTTCTCGTCTCAATGAACCAGATTCTTGAGCCTTCCACATCATGGCAGTGAAAAGAGCTAGACATTCCACCTATAATTGGCTAGTAAGTGTGTGGTAACGAAATGGACTTACTTCTCAATATATGTGCATGTCCACTTAACCAGTGAGCTCAATTGCTCACAGCACCTCGGGAGCCGCGAAAGTTCTGCCACCACATGATTCTTAACTATAGATACGGAAGCTCGAATGTACAGGACATGTTTCATTTGAACACGATTGGATTCGACAAAGATGCGAAACAAATAGGTGTCGGATACATATATATCGCATAAATGTTATTTTGAGACATTCAATCTTACTAGATTTTTGTGGCAACGCTTGGTGAATCATAACGTTCCACACAGTTCCACACTCAATGAGGTTGGAATATGGGCTATTTAGGCGAGCTGTGTGATTCTAAGTAACTCACTGCTGATTTCCGTTGATTTATTCTGATTTATCAACATGTTCCAAACTGTTTGTAGGTTCTAATTTGTTAATCTAGCTGTTGGTGACAAAATCTAGGAACTGTAAAGCTCTTCATGTTCCTCGTGCCCTTCCTGGTACTCCAACAACAAACCGAAACACGAGCAGTTTAACACTATGACAGCAATTCAGATTCAGGCGAGGCGCTTGCGTATTTCTTTATGAGTGTACCGACTGCAAACAAAAGTTTGTCGGCTGTCGCTTCCATCACTGCTATACAAAAAAAGCATGACCTCCTTTAGATTCATTCATACAGGCCTGCATCGACTATGCATTTGCGTTTGGCAACTGCACTAGCACTGCACAATTCTAGGCTGCATGACTAGACTGCAAAAAAAAAAAAATTCTTCTGAAATGCGACTCTCCATGCATTACTTTCTATAGTGTAATGGTGTTCTTGATTCCGGTGATGCTTATTTGGTCTCCTGTTTACCCCTGTTGTCACCGTTTTAAGAACAATAAACATATTCAGATAAGCGCTTCCAAGGAAACGAAAACGCATTATTTACGCAAAGTAACATTTACCTCATTGCACGTTATTTTGTTTCTACGGTTTACGTACGCGATTTACCATACAATATTTAACGTACGTTATTTGGCAAGTTTAACCTACACAATGATACGTACAGAGGTGAGCAGCCCTTGTCTAGAACGCTGGAATGGCGGCTTCCGCGGCTTCCGGAGCCAGCCAGCGACGTCTAACGCTATCTGCTGTGTCCGACGTCGAGCGGTGGACACGTTTGGGCCCAGCAATTACCGTTAGACGTCACTGGCTGGCTCCGGAGAGCCCCGGAAGCTGCTGTTCTCGCGTTCTAGAGAAGGCTGCTCAGTTCTGTACGCTAAGAAATAGCGTTCTCAAGCATGCCGGCACCTCTAGCGCAAATTAACATGTGGCTTACCTGTAATAGTTCAAATGCGCTTTTGCTTACTTTATATACGGGCATGTCGTTTCCCTTCTCCCCAATTCTTTGTTTCCATGCTACGAAGTTACATCATGCAATACTAACTAGCCCGTTCTCGAACACTGTTAACCTCTAAATGCACTTGAGGTCTAGTTATGACCGCACAGCGTGTCTAATTTCTGAGACCGGCTATTCTGAGACAGAACGCGTCGGAACCTAAACAACTGAACGTTTGCTAATAGAGTGTCCTGTCTAGGGCATGTTTGAGATGATGTAGCAGACCATGCTCTATATTTTAAAGTCTTTAAGTATGCGTTCTCATACGTTAAACTAAACTTATCGAGTGGACGTGCACCATAACGTCCAACAAAGGTGTTCGCGTTTAGCGCACGCCAGGTGCCAAACGTTATTTTAAAGCTTTCTAAAAAAATTGTTAATCTGACACGATAGTTCTGCGGAAGCCCGAACAGTGGAGGGAAGTTCATGAAAGGTGAACATTTCCATGCACTCGACTATGGCATGAAGCTACCAAGGAAACCCATACGGGTTTCTCAAATAGAAAGCTTAACACTTCAATAAACTACTTCTTCTCTTAACACTTCAAGAAAAATCCCATACCAAGGCGAATTTCTCTTCAACTGCGAAGCTTTCTTTATAGAAACCCGGTAGGGTTTCCTTGGTAGCTTCGTTATACGGTCAGGTAAGTGATAGAATTCTCATCGCTTAATTAGTTAACATGTAGCAATAAATATGACGCGTCTTCACATGTTCACATTATATATATTTATTTATGACCATGTGTTTTCCTTCTAGCCCATTTCCTGTTTCCACTAGTAAGCTGTGATTGAGCGTAAGCACACCTGGACATCATAAGCAGGTCAAAGTAAGGTAAGTTTCAGCACCTTCTTAGATTCTTGTGGTTTGAAAATGTTATGAGATAAAATGTTGCTCGTCTGCATGAGCTATTTAAAGACTAACGTCAACATCACCTTTAAAATATGTTTCGAACAAATGACACTAGTATACTACATTGTATATATACATAAGTAAACCAACTAGGAGCGAATGAACACAACGTTTTCGCATTTTTATTCTTTGAAGAGGAGTAGCCGGCACCATTAAAGGAGCAATACTCTCCTTCAATTAGATATAAAAATATTAATAATCGATTGAAAAAATATCAGTTTTGGTGAGGCAGCAATATACTTATAAATGTCGAAACAGCATTTTTAGTTTTGAGTTGTTCTCGCTGATTTACCTCATTTCGAAGCTGTAAACATACGAATCAGGAGACCAGAACCACAAAGCTTCTCGTTCATAATAGCTCATTACCGTTGGCCATCAGTCTTCGCTAATAATATGTCCAGCATTAAGATTGCCTAACAATTTTTCTTGAGAACTATTCTAGCGCAAAAGCTTTTTTTTTAATACGGGCACACCTTTCCTTCCTTGTACTTCAGTTTATTAGCGATATTATTTCAACATTCTGTTAAATCTTTTAAAACAAGATCCATTACAAAATCGGAGAATGCATCATTACTTAGAACACGCTGATCATGTTTTAGACAGCTGTCAAAAATTCCCACATCAGGTAATTCGTAGTATATAACACTTCGTAATCGTTCAGTTGTCTTAAAAACCTCGGCAGAAGCACTCGCATTGCATTGTCATGTTATATTCTTACAATGCACATGACAGTCTGATGTTAAATCCTACGTAATTACTGCCTTAAAAAATTCATCCCATACAACCTTCCTCCTGCTGCGCATAAAATGTGATTTAGAATATGACATTTTAGGAATGATTATCACACTACGATTGCAAGAGGCTTTCATTAAAAGTGTGCTAGGAATTCCTAAAAGTAACACCAATCGTGTCAACGAGCTGCTTGCTTCGTTGCTTTAAAAATGGAAAATGCCACACTGGTTGACCATAAATGGCTTGCGTAGCATTCCTCTTTAAGCGATAACTTAATTTGAATATAAAGAACTAAAGGTGTGTTCATTGTCATTCTGCCACTTGTTTATTCGTAGACTTCCATTCATTGTCGGTTCTCTGTGAGTAACGATTTTTCATATTGCGAATAAGTAGCTCGAAGCTGTCTGTTATTATTCATAAAATTGTTATCAATATCGACAAGGTATCAGTTACGGTTTTGTTGGGAAACTCTGAAGCCTTTATGTACAAGTATTGGTCAACTGAAGTGCATCGCAGTTAAGCATGATTAACATGTACAACAATCTACCTAATTTCGCACCCTGTAAGCACGAAGTTCTTATTGCACATAATGATGTCTTAAAAATTGCTAACGTGTTTCAGTAAGCAAAGCCTTATTGCTTTCTTTTCTTTTTGTTTTACTTCTATGTATACCGCTCAGAAGGCATGGCATCATGGTGGCGTCAGCCAATTTTCTTCGGTCCAGGCCACTGGAACAACAGCTACGTAAACTACATGAGTGGCAGTATTACCTTGCTTTTGCAAGTGCTGAGCTCCCAAAATATAACTGCGTTTGGTTAAAAGCCGTAAAAAACGTTCCTGTTTAAAACATTCTATCCTATTTTCCCACCTGCACGTACTGCCCAGTAACAAACGACGACTTTCATGCTTTGTATGACCAAAATAAAAGTTATTGTACAGTTGCTGTTTCCTACTGAATGCTGGCATTCCTTTTTTTTTTTTTTTAAGGGTCGAGCAAGATTTTGAAACTGCCACCACGGACAGTTCACGAATGTGCATTGCAATAACGCCACAATGAGAACAACAGCCGGAATTTCAGTTCAAATATATTTCGTGTTTCTTGCGTGTGAAAAGGTTGTAAGCTATGACAAGCATGCTTAATCCTAACATTGGCAATGCACGGCTGGCCGCTTTGAATTGAGGTTACACACGGCATACTAGCTCTAAATTAAGAAAATTGGACCAATTGTTCAACCAGCAATGTTACCGTAGCCTTTAACAGTATAATGCTTGAGAGAAGCAAACTTTATGTACCACTATTTTTTCTTGGCCTGTCTTTAATGCTCAGCGTTCACTCAATTCGTATCTTATTCGTGTCGTATTTCACGCGCAATTACTTCGAGCTTGACTGCTTTAGTGTCGACACTTGGTTGACCCTTTCTTTTTCTTGTAGAAATTACAACGAGATAGCCAAATTCTAGAAACGCCAAACCCATGTGAAGTGAGCGAAGACCTTGTATTCCAATGCACGCAAGCTCGGCGTTCGCGGCAAAAGCGTGGCGCGTACGAGTCTACGTGTTTATAACCCTGTCTTGGCCTTCGTTTCGCGCCCATTATTCTTCTATCCTGTGCGGCTATCGGAGCTACACAGAAGCACTCAGCGGAGTTGATTTATGCAATGCGTGCGTGGATGCATGTTAAGGCCATATGGCCACTACAATGAACAAAAGCTTGGAATGTGTAATACTATGCAAGACTGCGCGTGACGTGCCCCAATTGAACCTGCTAAATGATAGATACGAACAGAGGCACAAGAGATACGCGCTATGCTTAAGCGTTTATGGTAAAACCTCAGTTTTCGAAGAGCTGGAAGCATTACCTCAATGACTGCGGAATGATCCGAACTTGAGCTTGTAGTCCAAAAAGGAGAACAAAAGAATTTCATGAGTGAAATAAACAGAATGCGAAAAACGGGACATGAAATAGCGGAAAGCACCTAGCGATGTCCTCTCCTTCCCCCGTTTAGCGATCTCCTTTTTCCGCAATGAATCTCGTTCGAAGATGTGTCTCGGGTAGAACGCGCGATTCCGCTAATGGAAAATATACCGTGTGCGGTTTTGATGCTTTCTATGAACGAACATGGTGGCAGCCATTTTCCCTTTATAAACTACAGTAGAGAATGCCTATACGAATGCCAGTCGACAACGCACACTTGAATACAAGACCAGCCAAAGTCGAGCGCTCACAGAATCTGCATACGGCCTACGTACTCAATATGCAGTACATATGGTTTAGGCGCATCAACAATCAATGAAAAGGTAGGTAAAGTTTACACGTGCAGTTGTATTGATATATCTCCTTCTTTGTGCGGTCCGTCCCACAGATTGTGTAACTAAATGTTCCTGAGCTGTGCTGCTAGAGAATCTAAATGTCATACAAAAGAAGCCAGCCTGCGAAGAAGGTACAGTAGCGTTCAATATGAGCAGCAACATGCTAAAAATTGGTTTTCAATATGTCAGCAATTGGAATGGCATGGAGCTCTGCAATTTTTCGTAAATCGCCACTGCCATATAGTTTTGGAACCCCCTCAACCACGGGCACCTTGCTGCGCCACTTATATTGGACAGTGATCGGTAAGCGCACATATAGAATTGTGCGCGCGAAAATGAGCAGTATATGAGGTGTTACATTACACAATGAGAAAAGCAATTTTGATGCATAAGCAAACACTAACTTTACTAAAATCGTGTAGAATGTGTTCAAAGTTTCCTGGCAATTTAGCAGACTACAAAGGCGTCGGAAGACGTGGATAAGCTAGGCAATTGGCCATTTTTGACGTAATGTCGCTAATACTGTGACCTATAGTATATTATGTTTTCATTCTGCACCAAATTATTTTTAAGTCAATATTACAAAGCTTCTGCACACGTCGTGTCACAGTCAAGTTACATAAATTATGCTCGAGGTCTCGTAACACTGTTTGAAGCAGACCAACCTTTTCTGGCAGACAATCGCCGCCCCAGAAAGCTATCGCAAATATCACCGCTTCCAAAAGTCACGAAAATGGATTGCTACGGTAAATTGCTATCACGAAGTGCGAGTTTCCGTCATAAACTACTTCGCCAGTCTCTCATATCATAACATTAATTCCCTCCTCGTGACTTCGGCCGATTGAAAAGACGTTTTATTTTCGATGGCATGGTTCTTTTGCCTTATTACGAGGAATAAGAAAGGGAGTGGAACGCGCACTATGAAGAGCGGGATCTGCAACCGCTTTAATAGCCCGTGAAAAAAATCAGAAGTCACCCCAGGGCTACGGGATGGTCCTCTGGATGGCCAAATTCACTCCTCGTTGCTCAGCACCTCATCTTGGCGGAGGTGCTTTTCCCGCACCGTTTCGCATGCCGGACAGACCCACTTCAGGTGTTTGGCGCTGGGTCGAACGGGTTGCTTGCCATCGGGACAGGTGTGGCAGCAACTGCAGGAGCCGTGTTGTCGTCGTCAACGTGCACAGCTTGCGGACTTACCTCATCGTGACGTCTAGCGTAAGTGCGCCACGTTTCTAGCCAGTTCTGCGTGAAGGTGAAGCCAGAGTGCAGCCGAAAAGAAGCACCCGCACAGCGCGAGGTAAACCTGGAGGCAGTGGGTGGAGGTTGGGGGGCACAGTGTCTTGCCGGTGCTTCTGTCACTGCTTCTTAAAGGAGCACTATACTTCATCAGGATCATGAAAATCAGACTGATAAGTTGCAGGCCCCTGTGAAGTGGAGCCGTTGAAAACTAGAGCCTACGTCACCTCACGGGATTCATCGCTTCCGCCAATATCCCTTTCACTTGGAACCCAATAGATGAACTACCTCTTGGCTGCACTTGCATCGTCAGCTGCCGCCCATGTATGGTGCAATAGACTATAGCGGGACTTACAAGCACGATGTGCGTCTTGCGAATCCGTTTACATATCGAGGGTGCTTTTGCCACTCGAGGAGCGTAGCGTGCTGTAGAGAATCCGTGTAATGACTGGTAGCTCAAAATTCATAGAATGCTGGTGGGCGTCGATGGCTTTCATTCCTGCTTCATCCCTGTCTGCATTAACATTATAGAATGGGATCGCCTATTTCCCCTTATTGACTTAGAGACATACTATGTCTGTGTAAAGATGAGCTACCGCATCTGTGACCTGCGAGGCTAGGCCCTATTCGTGCTTCCAGGCATATGCTGCACGGCGTTCAGCCTGATTTGAACACCGGTTTCTAGGTGGAGTTTTGCTGTGTTTGATGCAACATCTTCCCAGTGTGGTATTTCCTAGGTTGTCGGCGGCGAGGCAACCTCACGAACGAGATAGTGTCATGAAGTCCTTCCTTGTCGTGAGTGGTGGACACGGTGTTCTCGGCTTCTCCCAAATTGTTTTCGATGTTGGTTAAACCTGTGATATGCACAGCTCTTCCGCTCTGGCGTGCTTACCTTGGCTATATCAACGACAGCATTTATCCTTGTGCTACGATAATTTTGTTAATGGGGGCGAAATTCAAAACGCCAGTGTACCGTGAATTCGGTGCGCGTTAGAGAAAACTAGGTGGTCAAAATTAACCCAGAGTCCTCCGCTGCAGCATCTGTCAAATCATATTGTGGTTCTTGCACGTGTAACTCATAAATCACATTTTTAATTTGCCTCTTGTGCCACTTCCTTGATTGCTTTAAGCGCGCCACATCGAAAGCATTCTTCACGTGAACGGCCACGAGCAGGAGTGGGTGTCTACTGGTATTACGGTGCTCTCGCAGAAGCGTCTTGTTCAGCGCCCGAAGGTTGTCTGGCGCAGCCGAATGTACGCGGAAGCGGGTTTGTACCGGGTGAAAAAAATTGCGCGATTCAATACAGTACGAAATGCGCGTCAGAAGCAACCATTCTGGCAACGTAAGGCAGAATGAATGCCTACTGAGTAGTATTGGTATATATGACTACTGATTTATTCCATGCTTGAGGGCACTCTCCTGTGGCCTAAACTTCGCTGATAATAATGAGAACATTAAGTAAGTCTTGCTCACCGCCGTCCTCATGTTGCCGTTGGTGCCGTTGGAACTCCCTGGGTTTTCCAAAGCAATGCCGAGCTCAAATAGAGGAAAGCGTAATTCTTCGCCCTCTGCCTGTGATGGCGTCTCCCGATGGTACATGTGAGATTTTGGAGGTTGGACGGCTTGCGGAAAAGAAAAACATATCGGTGCCACCCCTTTATTAAACTTCCTTGGTGTAGTGCAGAGCAGCATAATGAAGGTGACGTTTTGTGTCTTCTTATTACCTGCCATTGCTCAGTAGGTGGCCCGGAGCTTGGCGACAGCCCGTTTTTTGTTGAATGTGCACCAGTATGTGCACCGGATCGAATTCTATCCGCTGCGCTCTTCCAACTCACTTATCGTGGTGACAGACCATGGCCATGCACTGACGCATCGTTGTGAGGCCATGTTGTCTGTGGCTGTGTTTTTAGGTGACACTCAAGAGCACGCTTACGTGCGACCTAAAGAAATAGCAAATGAGTGTCCGGAACTAAACAATTAGTGTCGACTTCGGTTTCGGTAGGAGTCCCTTTGAGTTCCGTTATGATATCTTCACGGAGCTCTCTTTGATTGTGCATTTTGCGGAAATCTTCGGGCCGCTCTTTATATTTGCCCTATTTTACAGTGAGATCGGTTATATCACTAGTAACATTGGTACGCAAGTAGATCACGATTCATATAAGTTACGGTCGCTATCCTAAGAGCCACAGTCGCAGCGCCAGTCACTCTTTGAGAAAATCAGTCGAGTGCCAGTTAAGATCGGTTGTGGTATCTCTTTCTCATCGTATAACTCAGCTGCAAAGGAATTTCCGCCCTTTACGTCATAGGCATTCTTTTAATCGGTTGTAACAAAAAAAGCGGAAGCGAGAGTGAATAAGAGTAGCAAGTTTGCACACCATTAGGCGTGCAAATGAACATACATTGTATTTCGTATGTTAGAGAACATTGTTGCTTTCGCGCGCACTGGCGAAGTCCTAGGTCACGCCATTTATTTTCATGGTGTTCATTCCGGCAAGCCAAGAACCACGAACCGCTTGCGAGATGCGAGTTATATGTCGATTTGCATTATTTATTTTTTTGAGCCACGAGAGCATAAAACCTGCTGCCGGCCCCATTGTCATCCTGCAGCACTGTTAGCATTTGCGAATACAATATCAAGCAAACACCATGTTCTTAAATTCATACTCCTGCAAGTAGTCTGGTATAAGATGCCAAGGGCAACGGGGTAATAATTAGGGTGTCCGTTGCGATCAGCCTCATTTTCGCAGGCGAGGTATAATGCGCTCCAATTTCTGATATGATCCGTCGAGAATTACGTATTTCACGCACAGTCTACACCAAACCAAATTTACCTGATACAATACACCGCCAAGCCACCTGTTATGTTTTAGTTCTAAATCTAACACTTATTAGGCTTAAGAAGTATTTTTTTCTGAAACGAATATATTAACGCCGATTGTACACTTCGCTGGCAGCCAAAATATTAGAGCAATTACATTGAGGCGTACCTTGCGATATTTACGGTTTTCATCTCCGGTACAAATACAAATTAGGCTTGATTGTACATTGCGCAGTGAACATGGGAGGTCCCCGTCGCGCAAACGTAGACTGCGAGGTGGTGCTAGATGTGACCGTTAAGGTTAATAACGCGGACAGATTACTACTGGAGCCTATTGATTTACCCCTGTGTGGTGGCTGTTCTTTACTTTTCTTGCTTTATTTCTTGTATTAATACATGCGGTAGAGAGTCACCATCGTTACCAGTTGAAGCGACGTGTAAATTAAGCACGAAGATTCACAACATCTCTTCCTGCCATACAAGCGTTTGCCTTGCAGAAATTTACGCGCGTACTGTTGATTTTGCGTTCCGTATTCCACCAGAAAGTATAATGAACCCGCATCCTTCAGCACATCACATAGTTGATTTGTGCTGAACCATGGCGACAACACTATCTGATAAAAATACTGAAGCAATTATTACCATAAAGGCAATAAACTCATCTCTCAAATGTGTTCCTATGGTTTTAGTGTCATGCATGCAGCAACGGGGCGGTTATTTACCTGGGCCGGCAAGATCACTCCATAAACAAGGATCGACTTCACTATAGAATCCGTCGCACGTTCCAAATGCTTCCAAGGTGCTTGATGCTGCATGACAAGGTCACGGAATAACGCCCTAGTATACGAACTACCCATGTAAAGATGCGTAGAAAGGGAGGGGGTCTAGAAGGAGCGAGCCGCGTTCACCGGGCTGCGTTGACGACATCCACTATAACACGTGGTGCGCGAAACCAGCTAAATCTGAGCTTGCGCAGCTGCATTTACGAGATCTCTTTTCTCGTCCTCTGGCTCGGCCGAACTCCTGTCAAGGTGACTGTCGGCGGTAATATGCTCAGCACGGAAGCAATACAGCGACACAACACATTGCCAATGTCCAAACACCTTATATATGGGGCATGTACTGCAACAGGTCGCCTCCCTCGGGCTTTCCTATGAACACTCTCTGCCATCTACAGGCACCACAGCGAAGCCTGCACGTGGCGTCCGAAATACACGGCGTGCCAGTGCATGCACTGAGAAACGCTTCAAGTCGGCGTACAAAGTGGCGCATCCCCAGTGACCCATATGAACCATATCGGCGGCAGAGAGGCTCGTTGAAGAGCGGCCCAGAGGTAAACAGTCCCACATACCCAGTAACCCATGCTGGTCAGGCGCTTGGTTTTGAACCCTGTTCTCTGAGCACAGCAGCCCGACGAGCCACCCATTCGACCGTGGACTACTACCCAGAGGCAGATTTGCGCGAAAAGCAGGCAGAAATACAGGCACAGGCAGACACAAACAGACAAGACAAGACGGACAGACAGACAGATAGCCCCTGGAACGTGCGCGAAGTAGCCTAAGAATCCTAATCGGATTAATTCACAAGTTACATTCCTTCACGCATTAAAAGTTTACATGACTAACTATGGTTACAGTTAATGGCTGTCTTATGGTATATATGTGATGGGGGGCATAGTCGAGCAAGCCTGACGATTTTCCAACGTATTTCCAATTTGTAGGCCTTCTAACTCCTGATAAGCACCAGTTTTGAGATTGATAAATTATTCCTACTGTGGCATAGTGAGCTCTCCTCACCATGCGTGAGCATAAATTTCGCTCCGATTGCGTCATGTGTGGCGCGACAACGGCACCATGCACGCACCGTAACTTGACAACGGCACCATAACGTGCTAGAAATTCCATATCCGCCAATTGCAAAATCAACGTGTTCTCGGCTTCTCGCGCTTGCTTGTGCTACTATAAGTTACGGCGCTTTCGTGCTAGATGGCGCTGAGGATCCTTTTTTTCGCGCGCCCCCTGGATAGCGCTGGCACCCTATGGTCACTAAGCTGCCGTGGCGGATAAAAATGAAATGAGGCGAGGAAATGATGCAAGAACGACGAATCCGGCATAATGTCGAAGGTACGAATACCTACAATGGATTGACCACAACTGAATGACAACGACGAGACGACGACGATGGCACGTCAACAAAATAATGACGACGATAGCAATGAACCCCACAGAAATTAAGACGGTGATATGGCGACGACGGCGTGAGGACGAAAGCGTGTTTGGGTTGCGGGTTCAGGTCGGCGCTTACAATACATATCTGCAGCCCCAGGTGCCTCGGTTTGAACTACACCTGCTTTCGGTTTTTTCATTGTACCCAGCAGCGGCCCAACTTGAAAGGCAGCAGCCAGCAGCACACAGGCGCTAAGTGGGGAGAAGAGGTAAAGACAGCCTCGCTTTGATAATGCAGAGAAGTATAGCGGCCACTAGCTTGCACTATATCCGGGACCCGCCAAATGTGTAAGACAGCAGCAAGCAGGCAGCAACCAGCCCTCTGAAAGGGGGGGGAGGGGGGAGGTGACAACGAAAGCTTGGCTATAGAAAGGTAGTGGGTACGCCTTACAAGAACAGATGTTCGCCGACGTTCTTTGCGCTCAATTGGTCCCGCGATCTTTCAGCCCTGATGTTTGTCTAATAGCTCGGTATGATCAGCCATTTTCTGCCTTCGCATTTCCAAGCTTTCGCGCCCTGTTTAAAACTAGCTTGTCGAATCATGTAGCAAACGTGAGGGGCACATTCTATTAATAACATGGCGAGAAACGCATCCTAACATCGAAGAGAGCTCTTGGAATGGTCCAGTAATTTCTGTGGGAGAATATAAAGATGAAAAGTGTGGTGTTTATGGCGAATCGACAGCAACGAGACAGTGTTCGCAGGAAAACTCGACGCTGTACGAAAGACAGAAACGCCACTGAATTGGTCTGCACAGAGCTGGCCGGAGTTTTAAAAAAAATTGCATACCGTGAAACTTTCGAATTTTGTTTTTGTGATTATATCGGTGGCCACAAGAACGAAGCCGCTTGCAACGAAACTTCTTGTGGGAGAAAATAATTCCCTACAGCCACAAAGACTCGGCCATATACAATACAAGTACGGCAGGCGCCTTAGCTGACATGTAAGTCGGCTCGGCAAGGTACGCGCAAACTGCGCAACGAAGGTTTGCGTAAGTGACATCTGCAATAGGCACGTACTATGTCCGAGACCATGCTGAACTACGGTTTTCCTAACAATAGCGAAATTTTCGCTGCTCCAGGGGACAATGAAAATGTCTCGAGCACTCGACTTTAGTGCAGCCCGAATGAAACCGAGGACTTCAGCACACACTAAAGGTGCTGGCGGGGCCTTCCGATAGGAACTCATGGCAGATGTTAGATGCAAACTTCGCAGAATTTCTTCTGTGCTGCGCTAACAGAATAAAAGCCTTGTTGCTGGTAACCTTGCGGCCATGCACAACGACTGAAACACACCGAGGCTCAATTATTCCAGAAAAATAAGTTGCATGTCTTCGAACAACGTTGTTTCACACTCGGAAGTCCTAACACAAGTTTGGTACATCGTGAAAAAAAATGGAAGCAGAAGGGTATCAAATGCCCTCCTTACTGATGCAAAATATGTCACGTTCTTCCACAGCAGGGACGTGGGTTAACGCAATCCAAGTGGAAGCATATAAACATGTCCGCCAACTCTTCCGAAGTGTTCGTTAACTTTACAAATTTTGTATTGTTCTGCGATTTTACGTATGTTGCGTCATGTTTTACGAAAATAGCAATCGCAAAAATGATCGTTCAAAGTTTTCCTATGGTATAGAAGGTTGAAGAGGGGCGCTTGCTTCGGGAGAGTTGATACAGACACATTTCTGAAGCAATCAAAATTTCCAATCTCAAAACCTCTAAAACACTGTGATATCAGAAACAATGCGTTGCTTGTCAATCTCGGCTCTACACACTTTGCTGGTGCTTGTGTGCGGCGTCTCAACCTAAATTAATGTTAAGAAAGTGCGAACGTATCCCACGCAAGGCGTGTGCCCAAGGCAAACATTAAATGAATACGCATTATATCCCCCCCTTCCCCCGAATCCTTCCCCAGTTTTGTGTCCAAAAAAATTTTACGAATGTTTTTCTTCGCACGCTGGCAGGTATGGTTCAAATACAAAAAAAAAAAATGCACGGCAAATTTTGAAGACAGGGGTAGTTATCAGCCACAGTTATGGCGGGGTTAGGATAGGCGTCTGTACTAGTTAAACCAACCCCAACTTCCCGTCAGAACACATGGTTACCTTCTCAAAAGCAATAGGCCAATGACGTCGCAGCCATAAATGCATTGTCCTTCGGCAGCTGACAATCATAAGGGAGCTTGAAATTACTACCGTATTGTTTTTCGCCCCAAATCTACGAGCTATAGGCAGGCCAAGGTGAACAAATCGAGTAGCACAGTAATAGAAGACAACAAGTCTCTACAAAAAGTCCGAAAAGGCGATCAAGCTGCGGAAGCAGTCATTTGGGGACCGTACTTTTTTATTTTATGAAATATGTGAATGCCACATACGGCAGCGATTCCATGCTCTGTGTGCTAACAATGTAGTGCTCACTATATAAAAGTCAAGTTTTGATTACGATAGCAATTATATGAACACTCTAGTCAAATTGTCGCTTTCGGCGGGGCCGCCGCCGGGATGTTTCATATAAATTCATCGAATTGCGTAGGAATGAGCGCCATGTGGCACGAATGCTGCGGGTGCGAGGGGTAGCCGAAAAGGTTGGCGGCTTGATGCGCCCCATCTTCTCTCGCGCCCAATAGCCGCGTTTACATGAATGCGACAGTAGCGCATCACATTTCTTGGCACATCACGAGCAATGGGGTGAACCAGGGTTTACATGCCGCGCATTACACTTGGTGCGATGCTAGCGGTACACAGTGTCACACATCAAAGGCTTCCGTACCATACCATAGCGCTTCCGGCTTCTCCATCGGGGTGTTGTTGTCCCGCAGCTCGGCGAACACAGCACATGCGCAGCCAATTCCTTTCCCATAATTCCTAATGCGATGCGATCGCGTTTATACGCACTCCGAAAGTCGACTTTACTCGTCTCAATCCCCCCCTGTCTGGCGCATTATTGTGACGCGCTTTCCTATCGCATTAGTCCCGTTTACATAGATGCGATGCGCCAGTTGTCGCATTCGTGTGAAAGTGACGAATGTTCGAGGTCACGTGATCAAGTTCGCGCTTAAGTAGGAGAGCACGTGCCTCCTTGTCTAGCGGGGCCGTGGCTTCGCATGGCTGTCCACGTGGCTGAGTCCATACGCTGCCCGCGTACCATATCTCGGAGGTACCATGTGGTGTGTGAAAAGACTAAGGGTGAGCCGAGATGGCTGGCGGTTGTATGCGCGCTGTCTTCCCGCACGACTAGTGATGTAGGTCGCGTAGTCTGTAGGTTCGCTATAGGTTCTGCGAACCTACAGTGATGTAGGTTCGCAGACGCGGTGTAGCAAGCGGCAGCACAAAGCGTTCTTTCCCGCTGCCAGCGCTTTTCACATCAGCGTCGAGGAAACAAGTGCCTGTGGTCTTCTGGCGAGATCTGTTCATGACACCGTGCTTGTTAATTTAATTAGTAAGCGAATCTTTAGTGCAACTTATACGTCTGAAAAAACTAAGATCCTTACATCGTGTATCTGTCTGGTGCTTTCCCATCGCTATCACCTTTTCTAATAATTGTTTGCTCTGTTCTATATTGATGATTAAATTTTTCTATGCTGAACCTCTTATATTTCGATGGCGCAGACACGTCTTGAAACCCTACTTGATTATGGCGTTTACCATGCGTTTGAAACTACATTAAAGTGATGGGGTTCAAGAAGCATTTTGGAAATGTATCATCGTTATGACGATGGGCAACAAATGACTCGCTGCTTACGGAAAGGGACACTTTGTATTCATGTCATCGCTACTTTCGCTACAAGACAAACTGGCTTACAAATTTTGGGCTAACTGTCTACCGCGGAAGTAAAATCTTCTTTACCAGAAAATTCTGTTTAATTGCACGATTTCAACAAGCTAGTTTTGCCACATAAGAGCACAAAAAAGGGCAGCTTGTGTAGAATTTCAACCTAGTAGCCTTCGTCACATGGTGTCTTTCTGATGCTCCGCGTGCGTATTCGACCCTTCAGAAAGCTGATAGCTAGCCTTGTCTTAAGTCATGTAATATTCTCTATTCGATATCTTTGGTATGCGTCACTATTCACCAAACGCAATCTCCTTGCAAACTAGCACTAATGCTATAGTACTGTTGGTGGCACCGCAGCACCAATTAAAGCCTTACGAAGTAACACTACTTGAAGAATGACGTGTCTATTTCAACAACCACGACAATGGTGGAACGACACGTTGCAGATTGCAAGCCTAAAGTTCTATATTCAGTGCAGGTAGTTATTCACCCCAGGAAATGTGATTCCCTAGGCGAATGCAAAAACTATCAAGTGAATAAATTATTTTGGTTACTATAATATATAAACGAGAATTGTTTTAAGTGCAACTCACTTAAACATTTAGAATATAAATAGGGTCGACAATTATACATGTGGCAACTACATCACTCCATGTCTAGTCGCATGATCTACATCTGACCATAAAACAATTTGTAAGAGTAACCAGTATGAACGCCAAAGTGTAGAAATCAGCCAGCATCAACTTTTTTAGTATGAATCGAACGCGATCTTTAAGTATCGAATACGGAATCGTCCAGCATAGCGGCATAGCTTTACAGCAACAATATTTATTTCGGCATAATTATGTAACACTCCTGTACTGACTAGTGTAACAAAGGCAGCTAACTATCAGGCACAAACGATCAGTTTTAAACATAAGATTACCAATTTTTAATGACAATTGTCATTAAAAAACAGCACAAATAGCCTCTCAACCACTTTAGACACTGGTTGAAAACCAGATTTTCAACAAGATATGCCAGCGGTATGACTTCCATTGCAACACGCTAAATAAATGGCTGCCAAAAAAATCCGCGGACACCTAAGCACTTCTTATGAGTTGTAAATGCGAAGACATCAATGTCCAATTGAACGCCGCTCAGTGGTCCTTCGAGTTTTGCTCTGCGAGTAATGTTTTCGAGTTATACTGCGGGGTATGTTATCGAGTTTCGCGATTCAATTGGCAAGGGTTATTTCTTTAGTACAATTTCTACGTTAGCGTGTTGGCTGTAGACGAGAATCATTTGGACGATACTGCTGGGAAATCAAGGACGCCGCATGCCACCGACGTCGTGCGCGACGAGAGACCGAGGAAGCTGCATCGGCCGCTAAGGGTGGCAGGCGCGCTCAGCAGCTAGGCCCAGTGGGGCTCAAAGAGAGAGATACTGACAGAGCGCCGGCTTTGAAGAGCGAGACGGCGGCACCGACGCGCGCGCGTAACGCGACTGCCTCGCCGACGGCATCTCGTCTCGCCCCGCGCGTCGCATAGCCGTACCTGCTCCCTCGAGGCGCGCACCTGTCGTGGCGTCGCAGCCAATGGGAATTCAGGTGCCGTTTCGCTTCTACAGACGCCAGCTTTTTCGCTCAATGGGTCATTTGATGCTGTCGCATCAAAAAGATCACAACACGTTGGCAAAAAAGGGTGCTAGGAGACTTGTGTGCACATGTATACTGGCCGGTTGGATGCAAAGCATCGCGGTTTGTAGCGTAAAATATCACATTTTTACGTGACTAGACTGCCAAAAACAATAAATGTCACCCTACAAGCAAAAACCAGCTATTGTCATGTAGGCATACACCACAAAACTCAAAATAAAGCTTCCATTACTAATTTTGTTTCTGCGTTGCTCCGAAATCTTTTGTAGTTGTTCACTCCACATAGGCTGCGATACATTGTTTCGCAGATGGAGAAAATAGCCAGACTACGATTCGGTTGCGGCAATATATTTGGTTAGTGTAGTATTTGATTCGCATTCAAAATTTGGAATATTCACTCACCCCCAATAACGTACGATTCAGAAATGTTAAAAATTACGAATATGAGAGGCAAGAACAAATGTCATGACGACTCCACTCTCAGAATTTAATTCATGGACACTTTCCCTTTACATCGTCGCTGGTCTGTGCTCGGCCACTTGGTACATTAAAAACGGGCACCCTTTATAATGGTGGCGGCTCGCTCGGACACAACCCCATCATCGGCACCACCAGATTGGAAAGTGCCGGTGCTGGCGGTACACCGGAACCACGGTGACCGGAACCAAGCAGGATAAGCGGCTTGGAGGGAACTTTCAGTAGTAGCTTTCCAAGTAGCATTGATAGAGGCATGGGATTATATAGCCCCAATGACATGATCAGAAATGACGGCACTAGCGGTCTTGGGGACACCATTGGCTCATTTACCCGCCGTGGTTGCTCAGTGGCTATGGTGTTGGGCTGCTGAGCACGAGGTCGCGGGATCGAATCCCGGCCACGGCGGCCGCATTTCGATGGGGGCGAAATGCGAAAACACCCGTGTACTTAGATTTAGGTGCACGTTAAAGAACCCCAGGTGGTCCAAATTTCCGGAGTCCCCCACTACGGCGTGCCTCATAATCAGAATTGGTTTTGGCACGTAAAACCCCATAATTTACCATTGGCTCATTAGCAGACGTTGGTTCCAAATCAGTGAAGTGTCAGGCCCCTTAAACCCGCCGCCTGGCTTAGCAGCAACACCAGAAGTCTGTGAACGCTTCGCTGCTGGTGCTGAGAGGTTAAAGCCTGGAAGCGGCAGTGCGTGCGGCTACGCAGTCTCCAGAACGGAGTCTTCTAACTTTCCCGTTGGCGCGCCAGGACCGCTAAGTGAACCAGACTCGGCAGCCTCCATTCCTTACGGCTTGTCACGAAGTTCTACCTGCTACAAAATGACTGGAGTTGAAGCCGTCATCGCAAGAAATTCTGACATCGGCGAAAAAGCTAGACCAGCAAGGGTTTTCGCAACTAATAGCCTGAGCGAACATTCCGAAAGGGTCGGTGGCAACAGCTCCTTCTTCCGAGGCAGTGCAGCAGTTGGCTTAACTGTCTACACAGGTGGATCCCCCAGTGCAGCTTGCTACAGAACTACTATTCTTTTTGCAACCTTACGAGGTTCCGATGGCTTCCGCAGCACGGAAAGCGGAACTATTTCTGGGCGTCAATCCGGCAATCTGGCGCAGGCATCCAAGATGCTAGCTCAAGCTACTCACCGGGCGTCAGTTTTTACTATGGATCCGAGATTGATGTCTCCTCGCAGAAAGATTCAGACAGAAACTCCTCCTACCCTGATAACGACTTGCCTGGTTCGGACAGTCGTTACAACGCGGAAGGAAATGATGACGACGCTACATCCCGTGTTTCCAGTACGGGTGGTGTTGCCACAAGCCGTCAAGGGGCGGCATCAGCGACGATGCTATTGGCATTCCACAAGACTGTTCGAATGGTTTAAACCTCCACGGAAGTCATGGCGACGTTCAAGACAACTCTGATTACAGTGATCACTAAAGAACGGATTTTAGGCAAATGCCTTTTTTGTTCCTTGCGCTCCTATCGCCCCACTTTGATATATGAGCATGAATTAGAGGTTAAGAAGGGCTTTTATAGTGCTTTTATAGTGCCTATAAATGTCTATATTGGCGTTTGTGCCTAAATGCCTATAAATGCCTATAAATGCCTATTTTCACTATCGGCGCCTATATGAACACTATTTACCCTCAAGTTTAGCTTTCGAGTGCAGTTAGAGACCGTTATGCATGTTACCGGGCAACATTGACTGTTCGGAACTCTATGGGGTTTAACCTAGTACTCTAGTTCAACCAACTCCTGGAAAAAAACCGCTAGCAGCAGTGAAATGGGAGGCGCCGGCCAGCATACGCCGCCGCGCTGACATAGCGCGAGCGGTTGGCGAATGCGAAACCGCGGAGAGCCGTCAGAGGAAACGAGAGTGAAGAGGAAAAGAAGGGGGAAAACTGTGATGCGCAAGCGTCTTTTGTTTTGTTTGTAGTTTACTTTTTAAAGTGTTCACCGCCGTCAAGCATTCCTTCTCAGCGTACAAGATCATTCTCAGTGACAAGAGGTACAATTTTGAATCCACAAATCTGGAGATGGTGGTAGTTTGCTATTGTTTCCACAATCTACACAGTGATTCTTATACTACGTTCCGCGTGCCCTCTAAACAGATTTCTTCAAATATGTGCACTTCAAATGGGCGGAAGTGTATTTGGCAGTGTTGGGACGTTCTGCCTGTACAATTCGGATAATGTCATTGTATATGAGAAAATTGCCAGAATTGTGCCTAACGGCCCAAAAGTAACAACATGTTAATTTCTTAATAAATCGTAGTCTCTCTTGCATTTATTATTTATCTGCTTGGTTGTGCCTTAATTTATTGCGTCAGGCAGACATAAAATAGCGTTTTTTTAATCAGTATTCCCAACTTTCAAGTATTCTTTTTCATGCCTGTTTCACTATATGCGACGCTCGAGTACAGTGGCCGTTCAACATGAATATCAGCAGTGTGCTTGTAGAATTAAGCGAATTGATCGTCATTAGTCCAGCAGTTTTATGGGACAATTGCAAGGCTATGCTATACTGTTGGCGCCTTTGTGCCATCATAAACAATAACATTTCTTGTTTTATTGTCGTAGATACAGGTCGCGCACGTCTTCGTTTGAAATAATTTGCATTTATGTAAGGATTTATTGCGCCTATATTTACGGCGTTGGAGGCCTAAAACGTTGTTTCGCCTGCCTATTTTTGGCGCCTAAAACGCGCTTTTTTAATGCCTAAAGATCCGGCCTTTAGTGATCACCACGGACAACAAAGGTTCCTGATTAGTTTTGATCTCTCCGCGTGTAAGCAGCAGCAGCGACTCATCTGATTCCTTCCAATCAGCCGGAGCACAGAAAGCAAGATTCGTCTTACTAAAATCTGGGTAAGGATTCCTGGTAAACGTACACGTATTGATACCATGCGTTTACATTAACGCAGTAGCACGCAGTAGCACTCATACGCATGCATACACAGCAGCGCTCGGGCGGGCCATAAGCAGCAGCCGCCAGAGTAGAACTCACCCTCACCCTGCCCCCCCCCCCCCCCCCCCCCCGGTGCCTTGCGTGTTATGGAATATGCTGCGCCTACTCCCCGCCTTCCACCCTTGCGCGCGCGACATCGAGTCACCATCGTCGGCTCACCCTCGCACTCTTTCACTCTCACATACAGCATACGGCGTGCGGCCATGATGTTATCACGCTTGAACTTTTACGGAACATCACGGCAACGTAGACACTGACGGCGGAAATGCGCAAATAAAACATGTTCACAAATATCAGTGTTTGCAGATCTGTATGCAACTGACTGACCGATTCACTTGTGTTGATGTCCCAAAGCAATACCGGGGTAAAGAAAGACGCCGTAGTGGAGGGTTCCAAATTCATTTTGAGCACCGCATTATCTTTACCGTGCCTTCAGTGCGCACCTACATCTAAGCGCATAAAAGGTTCTGTATTTCGCTTCTCTCGCAATACGACCGCCAAAGCAAGAAGTGAAATGGCCGAGCTCATCATCAGCCGCAGAACATTACAGCCACTAGCCCGACGTGGGAGGTGCCCTCTACACCTTGACGAACAGTCGGGTGACCTTCAGGACACTTTTCGGAAATAAACTTTCATCACCACCACCACCGTGGCTAGTATATGACAGTCGCAGACAGCCACATAGTCACTGATTTCTATATTCAGACCTAGGGTACATTAATATTTCAGAAAATAAACAAACATTTATATCTTGTTTGAGACAATCCTAGTGTTTCCGCTTCTTATATGAAATCTTCAAGATTTGTCGGGAGCCTAATGGGTCAATTTCCGACCATACTTCGTAATGATAGCACAATAAATAAAAGAGTAAATTTTCTATTTTATGTCGCCCATAGTGGTTTTTAGGCCTGTAATAACTTCACCTTACGTTACGCCGAAGCTCTCTTAATCTTGTCGATGTCTTATTTCTAATCCGTTGAGAGCCACAAGGTGAATCATCGAAGATACATGCACTCCATAAAAGATTAAACTATTTTCTTTTATTGCGATAGCAATTATATGGACACTTCAACCGGATTTCTGCCGTCGGCGTTGCCGTCGTCGTCGTCGTCGCCGTCGCCGTCAGGTTCCCTATAGATAAAATCTTCGCCGCGCGCCGTATGCCCGAGCGGAAGCGTGCGGGGACGCGCGCTATCACGGAGAGCGAACGCACTCAATCTCCCACGCGCAAGCAAGGAAGCGGGAAGCCAGCGCCGTAGGGAGCTGGGGGGGGGGGGGGGGGGGCGCACTTCCACTCTGCCAGCAACCGCGCTCGTCGCTCGCTCGCACCGTCGCTTATCTCCACACGGCTCTGACCTTTATGCGCCGTGCATTCGCCGCTCAGTTTCCGTTGAAGCGATATAGACTACACGTACCTTCGCCGCTGCGGCGTATCCGCTTGCTGCCAGAGTTTTGACGGTCGTTGTCTGCAGTCATTCAGTGTGATCTATTCATGTTTGTTTGTGCGCGCTCACACCACGCTTGTTCATTCAGTTAGTAATAGTCGGGCCACATTTTCCAACGCACGCTACACATGCAATGCTGCCCGGATCGGCAGTGCAGCGCTACAGGTGTGTCCCTTCGCACGCGCTGCCCACGGGAAGCGCTTCTCATGAACACCACCGTTTCACAGGCGCCTTCTCGTGGTCATCGAGGTCATCTTCTCTACATGTCGGTCTACTTACGGCGCCGCACACCTGCTTACTTAATCAGCTCATGTTTACTACAATTCATATTGCTACCAAAGCCGCTCACCTTACTTCGTATGGCATTGCTGTGTTGCTATCGCATTCATTGCTTCGCCCTTAGGGCGAAACTGTGACATTTTTTTTTCTTTTCAGACATCTGATGTACCAGTAGCTATTGTTTATTGGATTTTAGAGGATTAACATCCTCTGCAAATTTCTAATGCTTCTAAATGCTTATACAAGAAGCAGTGCGTGCGCTTTTAAATAATCTCATCCCTACAGCAGAAATTTTACATTTCTCAAGTCAAGGAACTTCCTCACAGAATGTGACCATGGTGTCATTCATACGAATACGGTGTAAGAATAATAATAATAGAAACTTTATTTGACTGGAAAAGATTTTAAGGAGGGATGCTCGGAGCCTCTCCGTTCAGGGCCCACTGGCCTCTGCCGCCTGCCTGACCTGGCTATAATTAAGAACTTCTGTTTTGCCAGGTCGGAGAGGGCGAGCTGTACCTCCCTCTGCTCCATTGTGTTACTGGTATTTGGCCTCTGAGGGTGCTTAGTGCACTCCCAGGTTATGTGTATTACGGTAGGTATGCCACCGCACCAAGGGCATGTGGCCCTATAGCGGGTGGGATACATGGCATTTAGCAGTTTTAGATGGGGGAATACCCCGGTCTTTATTTTACGCCAATCGGCGGCCTCTTCCCCGCTAAGTTGTGGGTGAGGCGACGGGTATTTTCTGCGGACTCCGCACTGATGAGCAAGGATGTTTTGGCATTTAAATTACCTGTAAGTAACGTCGCTTTGAGCCTGAAGACAGCGACAGAACTGGGTAAGCTTTTCTGCCTTTAGAGCTATTCGAACAAATGCAACTAGGAAAGTTGGTACGAACTACTATGCATACCTTGTGTCGTGCAGTCAAAATTTATTTGAAAAGAAATAATGGTCATTCTAAGAAAACATTAGAGTAGTTCGCCATCATTCAGTATGCTCAATACGAGATTTCTGCCAGAAATTTCAGATTGAAGGTGAATGTAGCTTAAGCAGATGTCGTTCCCATGCATTACAGATATCATCTAACAGCGCGGGAAAACATTTCAGTAACGTTTACCCGAAAGAAGAAAACTTGAGAGTTTTATTATTATGGTGTCCTTCGGACATTAAATGGTCACATCGAGTACAATGTGACTAAAAACAGTTCCTATTATTCAACTGTAATAAAAACAATACAGTGGAGCATTGATATACAGGTGTTACATATTTAATAAAATAAACACAAAATGAAGTCAATGCGATCTACTATTACCATCAGAACATTTACAACTTTTCATTGATAAGCTGCTGCAAGAAAATGGCAGTTCAAATAATTCTGAATGACCTTTAAGTAATTTCTGTACGCAATAATTCCGCGATTACATATGTATATGTTTCTGAGCCTTTTCCAGACAAATGCTTCCTATCATAGAAGTGCTCTGGGCGACTATATCAAGCCAGAAATGCAGTTGCATCTTCTTTGTTATGGCTAATTATGAATAGCGTCAAACTCCTATTAAGTACACAAAAACGGACCGAGCAGAAATATAGTCTTTGATTCCACTAACCTAAGTTGTCAATGATGAAGCCAACCTCCATTGTGGAATGCATACTTGTTCATCGTAACCTGTAGCTGTCGTATCCGAAATTAAGATGCAGTATATAACAAATAAAGTATCATTGCATAACGCAGTTGGCGCCTAAAGCATCTAGGAAAGCAGAAGTGTCTTTTTCTTTTTATTTGATTCGATTATTGGGGCTTTAACGCGCAAGGGCCAGGGATGGCCAGAAAAGTTAGCTCATTATAGCAAGGTCATTCCTTTGACAAATAAGTTCCCAAGTGAGTCACATTCCTTTCTCGATTTAAGTGCTGCTCCAAATAAACTGACCAGAGCTTACAACAGGCCACTCATTCAATCCACCTAGCTTAGAACATCCATGTTAAATCATTGTCAAAAACTTATTTTCAACTATGAATATTAGGCTTTACTGACATCTTGAGGAGGTAGAAAAACTTTTATTCAGAACGTCGACTTAACGATGTTATCTGCAAGTGGGAGAAGGATACCAATTCACGAATTTGCCCTTCAGCATCGCATTAATGAAGTCGGCGCCGTGAAAAAGGATGTGAAATTGATGTACAATGTCATTGGTATACAGTATCATTAATTTGTACCAATAGCAAGTGGATGCAGTACCGATCCCTACACAACTGTGCAAACGATTGCCTAGATTCTCTTTATTTAGTTGAATTGAGCGCTGCCTCGAATGCCATACGTATCAAGTTTAATAATAAGTCAAAATCGAATCGAAGGCTTTGCAGGAGTCTGGCAATATGACAGCACTGTAAACTTTGCTTTAAATGTTACTATAATCTTAATACACGCCATCGTTTTTTCTACTTAATTCCCGCTTTGAAAACCAAGCTGCTGTTCCGTCATAATAAACTTCTATTGGTAGTTTTACCAAGTTTGCTGTTCATTACACGCTCCGCATTTTTTGAAAAAATATGCACGACTGGAATCGCCGGATAATTCCTAACTTCTGCACAGGTCAGCCCAAGATGTGCATGGCAAGGACACCAGTTAATTTGCGCCTCCCAAGAACTTTCCACTGTTTGGAAAAAGCCGCACAATGAGCGTACTTTATCAAAAGCCACACAATGTGTTTTTTGTGGGCTTTTGCGAGAACAGGTGCAGAAAACACGTGCGTGCACTGTTGTAGTGTTTTCCAGCGGGAGCCCACGTCCTATGGCAATAATACAGCGCGAGTCTTGACGCCACTTAGCGAGTTCTGCCACATGACGTAAGAGACTCGGCCAGTCGCGCGATCTTACTAGGTCCGAACAATGGCTTGCATTCACGGCGCACCTGTTGCTAAGATTCTTCAGCTCAGTGCAGAGATACCTTGTAGGCAGGTGCGCACCGGTTCAATAGTCAAAACTCTGCCACACAATGACGTCACCTCAACCGCAAGTTAACACGCTCGCTACCATAGTCCGAACTTGGCCTCAAACGCACGTGGCTTCAGAGGCTGAAATTAAACGTAAGAAGGTATATACAGAGGAGCATGAGATGGAAAACCACTGTTCCACGATCATAACTTTGTTTTTGTCATGGAAAACGTACGTCAGGAGAGCTGCGTGCTAGGTCCGCATGCACGTGACTGCATGAACCGTATATGATTACAGCATCTTTCGTGGAAGAATAGGTGCGTGGATATCTGCGCACGTGTGCCCAAATGCAGACGTGTCACATCCGCATAGGCGATTACATTCGCTATTGAATAGTTATGCCGAATAACGCTTTTATGGTAATTTTTGTAATTATTTGACAACTCTTGTAGCCTAAAAGGTCTTATTTTCAACGAAGACCGCAAAGCATTAACAAAAATGGCGCTGCCTAGGCGAGAGTTAGTATACAAATTAGTACTTGAATTCTATTCAAATGACATGTATACAGGCCGGGCAAAGCTTTTCTGAAGCCAAATCTTACACACCTTATCAAATACGTGTAAAACATAGAATTTTTCAGGTTAGTTAAAGAAGACTTCCTCAATGAGATTCTCTAAGAGGAAATCGGCGGGTCTTCATTTTTGTTTTTTATCGTAGCATCAGCACACTGACTACGCAGTAACAAAAGCATGTAAAAACTTGGGTTTCTTTCTTTGGAATACCTCGTCCTTTTCTATAAAAACTCAGTAACTTCTTTAGAAGTCATGTGTTAGGTTTGTTGCAGGACATAAATGCACCGTATGGTGAGTCTCTACAGCGAAAAAATAAAACGGAACTGGTAACGGTAAAACCGGTGACCCGACGATACGTCCTAACAAATGAATATATGACCAGCATTTTAGCACAACAAACAAAAAATCTACGTTAAAGTGGGTACCGCTGCCGCTTCGCAGAACAACAGCTTCCATTATGTTATTCTCACTAAGGTAATTTTCATGATTCTTTCACATTTCAACCACCCTACACACGGAGCTTCTATATAAATCTGCAAAAGAAAACATTGAATTACAACTGTCGTACCACTGTTTATAAAAATTACCCTTTTTTTAACTGCATATGGCAGAGGAGCCGCTAGTTTTATGGAAAAAGTTGCATTTTTACGCGATCAGACGTTTTATTTTTTAATGTAAAATTGTATAGTCGTAACAATTAGTATCATTTGGTTCATTTTTGGAACACTTCGCTGCGCCGCCCATGCACTTTCTTCCATTCGCCTTGCCTCCTCACGGCGTTGCTTCACCAACTCCATCTGCCTGGTTCTGGAAAGGTGGTTGGCATCGCAACTGCCGTCGTGTTTTTTTATGCGTTTCGAGTTTTCTCTCGGGATGCGGCAGGGGCTTCGCTTTACAGAAATTAAGTGGACAAAGAAAGCGATTGTGCATAGCGCCGTTGGCACCTAATAGCAGCTCAGTTTTAGCTCATATGACTGTTTAGAGCGCTGTCTCCCCAAGACAGCTTGGTATTCCGTAGAAGCTCGCGGAAGTATTTGCTACTGTATTGAATGATACAACTATCCGGTGCTGAGGGCAACAAAGGCTGATCGTGTCCGTGTGAGGCAGCAGCGTATCACTCCGGCTTGCATAGGCCCATCCCAGCATAAGCTTACCCTAAGATGGCTCGAGCGCAGCCGGAGAAGTTCTAAAGACGCATTTTCGATATGAGCATAACAGGTACCCCATAGAAATGCAATTGTCAAATAATGTTTTGCTGATTTTTTATGCATAGATAATAATCATATATATCTTCAATTCTTTTTTAAAAATAATCAACTTGCTAGTTTGCTAATCGTAAGAGCACCTGATAATTTTACATGTATGCAGAGGACGATGAATATATGCTTGAAGGAGTAAATTGGTTCTGGGCAACTGAAGCTTGTGTCAAAGCACTCCCAAAAGAGTAACGTTTGGAAAAAGTTGCTTTGGGTTCTTGACTACAACACACCATCTGCAGCAGGACGAGTGCAATGCAAGAAGTGCAATTCTTTTCTAAGCTTTGACGCCAGTAAGACCGGAACGTCTCACCTGCATAGGCACAAGTGTAAATTAACGGGATGATCTGCTGTGCTAACTTCCTTCTTTTCTTAAAAGAAGCCAATGGTTCTTGTCAGCCTAAAAAAATAGCTTGGCGACAGCGTGTGTCGGATGGTGCGCGAAAGATATGAGGCCCTTCGATGTCATTCGAGATGAGGGATTTTTGAAGTTTGCCGAGGAGCTTGTCGCTGCCGGTGCGCGGTACGAAACTGTATCCGCCGTAGAATCACTTGCGCACCCCACGACTATGTCCCGCAAGGCAGCTGAAGTGGCCGGTGATTTACGAGAAACACTGAGGCCAGTGACCAAGGTAGCGATGAAGGAAGGCCGTTTAGGACTGACGATTATAAGAAAACGGCGTACATCACAGCCGCTGCTCACTACCTGAACGACGACCGGGAACTAAAAAGTTTGCTATTATTTAAGAATGATTTTTCCCCCTGAGCAAACGTCACCCGTTAGGAGCAAACTTCATCAATGCACTTCGACCGTACAGGAGCATCAGCTGCGCCGCACACGTGCTCAACACCATCCTCCGCCACATCTTTGAATGATTTCTTGAATGGGCATCTACCACACGTGCGTGGGCAGTTGCAAAATGTGAAGGCCGTCTTCACCTTCCTGAAGCAGAGCGGGCTGGCTAGCCAGCTAACCCCCGGTATAAATCAAGAAGTGAGTACTAGGTGGAATTCAAAAATCGCCACGCTGAATTCTGTGTACACGCAGTACGAGGAGGTAGAAGTCCTCCTGGATTCCAGAGGAAGCTCGCTAATGGACGAAGTTAGCAAAAGTACTATAAAGGAAAGAACTGATTTTTTGGCACCATTTAAAGAAGCAACTGACATGCTCGAGGAAGGCAGGCAATCTATTCTGCCACTCGTTCTGCTCTGTCAAAGCTGAACAAACATTTCACGGACATTCCAGCTATGAGTACTCATGGACAATTGCAGCAGAGCAAACTGGAGCTGAGTGAACACCACGAGACAACCTGCTATTAAAGTGGGGATAGGTTCTACAAATCATTTTGCCTGATACAAAATCTGCTCCAAAGCAACCTTGATTCCCACCACTGTACTTGCAGAAAAAGTACCATATGTCGCAGCTGAATAAACGCTCCTTGTACCTACCTGTATGTTTGGTCATCTGTTTCCACGATGACGGCGCTTTGTAAAATAAACTACTGAAAGTTAAAGTATTTGTTAGCGAATCATGCGCCAAAAAAAACATCGGTTGTTGCTATTTCAAACACCTTGCTCTCGACGGCCTCCGTTGGGGCCTCCGTCGGGCCTGATTTGTGATCGGGCTGGGCCGGGTCGGGTAAGTGAAATTTTTGTCCGGCTTGGGCCGGGCCCGGGTCTCGCTTTGTGTCACGCTCGGGCGGGTAAACATTTACAATCACCGGGCACGGGCTGGGCCTGAGCCGATAACAACGGCCCGTGCAGTGCTCTAATAGGGACTTGTATATGTGGAATTCTATGCGTTTAGTGAATGGTAAATATACAATAGTGTAGACGTCGCACGAACCGCTTCTTGCCATGCGATGGAACTACCATTAAAGCAGTCGGTACTGACCTTTCATTTAGCGTCCGGTGCTAAGCGTCCGCAGAAACAAAGCCAAACTAAACAAAACAAGGTGTCCCATGAATGAAAAAAATATTATGGAACAGCTTTTTTTTAATACTGTTTTTTTTTTCAGTAACATAGTCACTGACCTTTATCAAGTATTTGAGGTCTTAAAAACTACTTACTGCTTAACTCTCCCGCAAACTCGCTAGTGAAATGTAACAAAGGAAACAGCTATAGTTTCGGTAATGGCCCAACAATGTACACGATAGTTCTCCTTTGTTAAAATATGCATGCGGGTAAGGCGAAATTTAAACACTATTTTATCTGCAAGCACAATATATTATGGTAACTATATCTTATAGACAACTTTAGATGTCTTATTAACGTTTAGTTTCTCGCCATCACTAACATCGCTAAGAAAGACAAAAAAGAAAGGAAACACGCTTCAACTTAAATTTCACTGACACCAAAAAATATGACACGGCTTCGTTCACAGAGGTACATGTTGCACGGATGCAACTATTGTCCTCGGAAAAAAATTGCAGTAAAAAAATTTTCGATAAGGTGAGGAGACAACACCACCGACTTAAATCAGGCCCGGCGTAAGCGGCACAGTGCATTCTTTCGCTATACAGCACATACAATAACTTTATCTTGCATTAAAAAAATGAAACATTTGATTCCTAAAAAACGGAAAACCTTCTTCATTGTGAAATTATGTGTCAGTTACAATGAAACTAAATATTGTGCTCACATATGGAGCTAGTGAGGAAATCGCAAAAGAAAGAGTCCGGTGTTTGTTCTTTTTTTTCTCTCTTCTGCGCTTTCCTTGGGCAAGACAAATACCATTTCTGTCGATGCTTGCTGTATTTTTATTTATTTATCTTTAGCTAGCCAATAAGGCAACGCTGAACAGAGTAGTGCTTGCCTTGCTTCTTACTGCGTAAGAGTCCAACTGTTCGATCAACCTGCTGCCGTAGTTGACAAGAAAAAGAAACAGTATATTAATGAAACGAGAAAGAATGGTTCGCTTTCGAAATTTTATCGCGATAAAAGTGAGCTTGAGCCTCCAACCGCGATAATCTACTGTCGGAGATCAAACGTTTACAGAGTACAGCTTCCCGAACACAGCCGCAAAATGAAAGCGTTCATCGTCGTTTGCCTTCTTTCGGCGGGTAAGTTAAGTAACCAATATAAACAGCACTGGTATGTATTTTGTTTTTATTTTTTTTCAGTGCACACACTATAAAAACGTTCCTTCGAAGAAGAGGCTGTTTCGTGTTGATCGATGCTTTTTTTTTTTTTTTTTTTTTTTTTTAGCCGGTCATAATCCAACTAATGTGCTCTCAGCTTACGACATGGCAAGCGAAACTGTATCTAGAACTGTATCAACTTCTCTCGCCTCATCAAAGTTTCTAGGCTTTTAGATAGCATGAGTGAAGAATTGTGAGAAAGGGTAGCATGTGGTCGCCTGCAAGTCAAACGCAAGATGTCTGCCACTTGAGGATAGGTTAGGTTAGATTAACTTTAGCTGTGGTATCAGGTGGAGAAGTTGTAAAGATTCAATTCCTACTGCTCCGTTTCAATTCGACATGTGGCATCTTGCTACTAGCGGTAAAAATTGCTTAGAAAGCAATGCTAATGAATGTGGCCACAGGAAACAAACTGCAAGTCCCGCACATCTT
Organism: Dermacentor silvarum; assembly: GCF_013339745.2. Taxonomy (NCBI): domain Eukaryota; kingdom Metazoa; phylum Arthropoda; class Arachnida; order Ixodida; family Ixodidae; genus Dermacentor; species Dermacentor silvarum. The sequence goes on from NC_051161.1 coordinate 70,560,505, forward strand.
TCTCATTCTTTTTCCCAGCGAAATATTTCCTGAAAATGATGATCTGCAACAAAGTACGAGTCTTTAATCCTACACCCAAGACTTGCAGTAGTTCCTGTCCCTTTTTCGCGCGCTCGGTGAAAGTGCCCATCTCTTTTGGTGGTGATATTTTTGTCGATAGTATTCTGCTACCACCTCCCAGACTGAGCTGTTTTCTTTTAGCCAATAAGATCGCCTTTGGTTTTACTCTGCCTTTTTAGCAACGTAGATCTTCTATTAAATCATTGAACCGACTTAGTAAGCCTGGCTCTGATGTCGATGAGGGCAACTTTTCCTTGGAAGAAATTCTATATTTAACCTTTGACTCCCACTCCGCTTGTCCCCCTAAGCATACTGTTTTAAGCCTTGTTGCATCATTTGAGTAGAAGCCCTTTATATTAAGGCGCAGGTTCGCCGCAAAGCTATCTAATTTTTTTTCCTTGGGCGCTGGGAAACTCCGATTGTTGTCTATCGACTTCGTGTTGCGTACCATGGAGGTGCGAGACTTGATACACCACTTGCAGCGCTCCTAATTACTCCTGACTACGTCAATGTAATGAGACGCCAGGTAGCTAACTGCCTGGGCGCTTTTCCTGCTCCTAAGCTGAAGTTTGCTCGGATGCGGCGTCAAGCAAGCATGTCAATCCCATCTATTGTTAGAACTTTCTGCGAGGAGTTATTGTGCAACGCTACACTTTCCCATCGTTTTCTGTGTTACTCCCAATTTCGTCGCCCCCTCTATATAGCACATTTTCAATGAGTAGCCCTACCGTAACGCCATATGCAAGCAGCGTTTCTGATTCTTTGAAAGGCGTAAGCTATTTAGTTCGGGAAGATTGTCCTGTTCTAAGCGCAGTCTTAAACACTTCGGATGAAACGCCAAATCAAATTCTATTATCGCGAAACCAGCTTAACCCCCTTTCAAGTCTTCATCTATGAGTAATAATGTTTGCTCTCAACTAGTTCACATTTTAGTTAGACCATACCATACTAGGCCACCATAAAGCGTAGCTGCATGCAGGCATGCACGGCACCCGCATCGAACAAATGCAACGTAACATATCGACATGACTCTGATTCACTTTCTAAAGTAAGCAGAAATTCAAAGGCGTTTCGTACATTTTGTATTCTGGACATTTTTCGAGCAACCATCAACGCATAAAATACAAGTTTCGTTTGAAAAAAAAAGGACATTGTGCTGAATTGCATAGCGGGAGTCCAGTGGCACCTTTAGCGCAATCTGCAACTGTGTCAGCGAAGTAATGAAGTGAGATCCGAAAGGATAAAAATAAATCACTGAAAGCCAATGGCAATACTGAAGCTGTCGACACGCAAGCAAAGTTTGCAATTTATGTTTTGCTGCCTGTGATGTCTTAAACTCAAGAAAGAAAGCCCACCAAAGACAAGACGAGAAAGAAATGACAACGACGTACAGTCAGTGTCACTAGCGCCATCATTGTCAACATAACTGATGTTTTGTATCTATTGCAAATGGACGTTTTCTTGGATGGTTAGCTGCTTACTAAACGGGCACTTCGTAAACCGCTGGAGCTAACACTAACTGCAACAAAAAAAAGTCGCCCTATGTTTGTCCACCGTGTGTGATTCTACTGTCAGTGTTACAGAGTATCGCTTCTTCTGCCTTATTGCACTATGAGTCTTTCGAATTAGCTGTTCTTAAGAGCAGCCTCGCAATTTATTCTCGTGTATATTTTTCCCTTAATATCATTTACAGGTAACCTCACGGTTACATTATATGTGTTTTCTCTGCAGCCGCCTTGACGAGTGCGCGAAGGCCAGGTCGCCTGGGAGCTGACGCAAATGTTAGAGGCCGAGCAAACGCTGAGCTGCGCGCCGGCGTCGATAACATCGGCCCTCATGGATACGCTGGGCGCACTCTCTCTATTGGAGGAAATGCGGGCTTAAGTGTTGGTGGAACTGCTGGCTTGGGAGTAAGCGGCTTCGGCTACGGTAAGACCGGTTTTTGATATTTTTTTCGCAATGTTAATCAACATTGTACAGCGCCTTTGTGAAACATTAGTTATACGCTTCTGGGTTGGAATTTACAATTGTTTTTCTTAGTAAGTGATCTCTGCCATTGACCGGCCCCCTTCACCAATAATCTTCTCCAGCATCAGAACTGACTCCAATTAGCATAAGAATATTTTTGTGACTATAGGCTCTCAAGCCCTAGATACATTGCTGCAAAATTGGATGCAGGTTCTTTTGCATCGTTCCTTTCGGAAATAGATCACGCCTGTACTACACGCAGTTAAATAAAGTGCTAAGTGCGAATTTTTGCACAACAGTGACGCAGCGCACTGACTTTTCTGTGATTGATAGCACGCATGATGGTACTTTCTGGCATCCCTGACCGCCACTATTTACATGGCTCTTTTCATTTTCGTTACCTTCGTTCCCCTAAACAAAATGATCAATACATAAGGACTGTTCCCATGAATTATTAAAAAATGGGGTTGGAAATACCTATCTGAGGTAGGTATATTGTAGTTGAATTATGAACATAACTATTCTGAAACGAAAAATAGGAAATGTAAGCATATACTGCAGTAAAAAGAAGACGGTTAGCGTAAATTTTGCGAGCACTTCATTATAGAAAACATAGTAAGACAAGGTATCCTTCACCGTGTACCATATCTATTTTGACATTTTATTCCTGCATGAATAGAAGCAACAAATTTCACTCGAGTCAGCAGGATATTGAGAACACATGAGACTCACGCGAGCAACCACGAACTGTTTAACGATCACAGACGCCACTTTAATACAATCACAGTAGCACTCTACGGGCGAAGAGCCAGCTGTTAGTAGTAAGTCTATTAAAGAGAGCTTGAAGGGGACCCTCCAAAGAGGCTACAAAATAGGCCAGACGAAAGCAGCCAATAGTAAGTTGCGCGCGGTACTTGCAATTGTAAAAAAATACTATAATGTGCAAATTTATCAGTACTTGAAGCAAAAGCTTCTCACGTAAGATTTTGTTTACTTTAACTGCGTTGCTTAGGTCGGTAGTGTTTTGGTACTGCAGGCTTTCACAACCTAAAATAAATGAGTGTTTTCCAGTTTTAAGAGATACAATATAGTATGTTCCGTGACAATAATTTTTACCTTCAAAAAGGCTATTTTTCCGTGCCCCACGTTAAGCAGTTCGTGGACTGTTTAATTGACCTCGGAAAATCCACTGAACTAATAAACAGTGCAACACACCTGAGCATTTCCATTCCAATTGCGTTTGCGCTGTCTTCAGAGCCTGCCAGGAAACCTCCGTAGTGCGCGCCTCCTCGCGGCAGTGAAGGCCAGGCGGACTTGGTCTTCAATACTACGTGCCCTCCCTCGATATTGGAGTCTATGTTAACCCTGCTGCATTTTACCTTTCTCCGTTGTCTCACGTATGCCGGCGTGAGGGAACTATTTTGGCCGGGTGGTGCAGTAGGTGTCACGTTTCCACGGTGCCCCAAGTTTCCATACCGACAAACTAATTTAGTAATTTTGATAATTTACGTGCGTGTCAAAAGTAATTTATGAGAACAGAATGGTAATTGGCCGCATCCCGACAACTGCACGATTAAGACGGGGATGGCGACTGCACGGCCACGTGAATTAAGACAACAGAACAATAATGGCGTGGCGACGACAAAGTGACAAAAGCGGCTTGTGACGAACTAAAGACGACAAAAAATGACCCCGAATAAATTATGGCGAATGAATGGCCACGACAGACCATATCCGACATCTGGTCTGCATTATACCCGAACGACGAAGGAAGAATGGTGGCAACGACGTGACGACAAAAGTGTGTTTGCGCCCGAGATACCGTCGGTTTATGTTACAGATCTGCAACCTCCGGCGGCCTCGCGTTGTGCTATATGCGATGCTTGTCCGCTCAATACCCGGGACGGCCATCGTGCAGGATAGCACTCAGCAGCCAGCACACGACACATAGCGAGTCGCGCATAACCAGTGGGCCAAATTGTACAATTAGTAAGACAGCAGCAACCAGCACCCGAAAAGTGGGGAGAAGATGCAAAGAAGGCATCACTTTATATGTTTTATAACTAGAAACGCACCACACCATCGAGAAATTTGACTTCTTTTGCTTTTCAATGTCGTCTGTTAAACACAAGAGACAACACGCGTATAAGCGCGACCGCTGAAAAGTGGAGCTAATTGCTTAGATGGTGCTTTGCTTTCTGATTCTGTGCAATTAGGTTTAAGATTGTTCTAACTCTGCTTTAATGACGCGTGGAGGGAGAATAGAGATGCATGTGCGAACGAGATTGTCAATGCTTCAAACAACTGGAAATTGTTTGATCTAAGGATTTCGACATCTTAATGAAAGAAAACATTTTGGCCAGCCCAAGTATGAAGACTTTCTATTCTCCCTTATTTCACCCATTGACAATAACTTCAGCAGACATTGCCATGAACTTTTCACGCATGCGCAAAAGCCTACGATGTGCTCGCAAAAGTTAGTGTATCACGGGTTGGCAGCTTGCTGCAGCCTATTTCCACGGGCTTTAATCGGGTCGTTGCCGTGGATACGACAACCACTCTGTAGTATATGAAAATGAGCTAACCGCATGGACAACACCGGCTGATCCAGCTAGCGTCAGCTGAAGATTGGCTAGCGTCATCGTTAGGAGCGTTCTCATGACACACCACCGACCTGTCAACGCTCACAGCTTTTTATCGTGCTGCATCGCGCAGCTCGTGAATAACGGTACAGCGTAGATCAACATACGAGAGCAAACGATTGAGCAAGATGATTCCTTTTATTTGAATTCAGTAACGGAGCTTTTTGCATGCATCACATTGCACGCGAACCAGACTTCACCTCATTGACCTCGGCTATAATCCGCTCGTGCTTACTGCCATAACGGTGGATCGCTGAAACAAATTGGGGAAAATCCACTCAGCTTGTTCGCTTCATCGTGCGAAAGTAAATGCTGTATTACTCGCCCTATAGGCAGGCAACTCTTACTACTTCCTCAATGCGCGACAAGAAAGCTAGCCATTATTGCCATCTAATATGTTCACCGCGCTATACCCCAATCATCCCTACCGCCGTATTGAATGAGGATCTGCACTGACTCATTTTCCGCTCGCACATGCTTGTACAAAGAGTCATTTAGGGCTAATAGACCCCTGAAATGAAACAAAGTAGGGAGACCACAAGACTTAATCAGTAGTTTGTACCACACTTTTACATCGGATGTTTCTTTCCGGACGCATAAAAGTGTTTAAAAACATTTTGTACGTAACGTAAATAACGTATAATAAAAAAATGTATATGCTTTACGCAATCTGTACATTTCACCACACCTTTCCAATGCCCGAGGTCCAACTTTCACGCTGCGTCGCATGCAGCCTACTGTCGCTTTAGTCGACATTATCGCCAAGCTCACTTTACGGTGGAAATATCGATGGTGGCAATATCGTTTAGTTCTTCTGTAATCTGTCATAAGCCCACAGGTATTCAAGCGAAACGGAACTTGTTTCTGTGTACGTACAACTAACATTGTTTCTGTGTATATATCAAACAAAATGAAACGTAATTCTCGCCTATTGAAGGTGTGAAATTTCGCTCTGCTCAACGTAAAGGTTCCTTTTGAGCACACAAAAGATGTTTCGAGTCAGAATTTTAGTTACATTTTGCTCTTCCAATAAATATTTTAGGCCCCAAATGTGCACGCAATTGCTCTAATTTTTTCTCCTTTTTTATTGTTTCTGGCAGGACTCCCTGGATGGGGCGCCAGTTTCGGAGGTTATCCATATGGCGGATACGGTGGATACGCTGGATACGATGGAGGTTTTGGTTCTCCATACGAGAGCGGATATTATTCTGCTACTCCTAGCTATGGCTATGGCAATGTCTATGGCTATGGCAATGGCAACGGCTATGGCTATGGCAATGGCAATGGCTATGGCAATGTCTATGGCTATCCACAGGGAGGATACTATATTGCACCTGGCAACAATTACCATGGTGGCTACAGTGGAGCCTACGGCGTCTATCCCACAACACACGGCAATGCCAACTTGAATACGGTCCGCTCCGCAACAGCAGGAGCTGGATCTGCCGGTAACACTGGCCACATTTCAGCTGGTGCCGCACCTTCGTAAGAGTGCTATTTCTGTTTCTTACTCGGCTCTCCTCGGAGGACGTTCCTCCTGTTATTTTAAGCTTGTTCATAAATGATAGGTTGTCACAAACCAGAACACCAGACTCGAAGTTATTAGCGATTATTTAACTGCTGCACTCGATGATAATAGGAGCGAGTGCGCGAAAGTTAATTGCTTTTGAAAAGTGAGTCATAAGTCGGACACTATTAGTGTTCTTCTTACTTTCGCAAGCAACCATGCACTGAGACGCACAAGTATTGAGCCATGTACATGTTACCAATTCAAGCATAGTCTAATCATTCATTGTTACGCAAGAAAAACCCAATTACAGATGACACATCTTGAAAGTGAAGTAGTAGTAGTACTAGAATTGATTTATAAAAAGGCAGAAAGGTCGGCCCGGGCTTGTGCCGTTTAGCCTGTTAATCTGAATTGGGAAAATAAAGAGGAAACGATGGAGAGATGAAGTAGGAAAGATGCCTGACGATGACAAGAATATCAGGGGCAGGTATGCTAGTGGTCAGCACAGCAGCATATTTCAATTCTTGCGGCTAGTGCTATTGCCATTGTTTCATAATAACTGCCTACAAATGGGCATCTAGGCTGCAAAAGAGCAGCCGATCCTAACACACAGTTAAGAAGTTTAACATCTCCCCATACACACATGCACACGTACCACAAACACAGAAACATGCTAAGTCCGCAAACTAACGCATTTGCAAACAAGGCCGCAAAATTAGAGGAAGAGAGAGAGAAAGAAAACAGGAGAAGCGACGTTTATGGACACGGGTTAGGTTGGAAAAGTTTATGTCCAGTCCGCAATAAAAACAGCATTATAATTGTAAACACAAGCATCATTCTTCAAAGGCGTCTCGGCATCAACCACTCAATATACCTCGAGTGTATAACTATCTACAAATTATACCAAATGGATTAGCGGGCTACCTACAAAGACATCACGTAGGGTTCTCAAAGCCCATTTTTATTGTGAAGGAACAGCGCTTAAGAACGCGACGAGGGATACAATATGTACGAGCACTGTATAGCAGCCATATTGTTTATTCGTGTACTTAGATTACCAAGCGCACAGGGGCATGACACGTTTGTAATTCACAATATAGATAAGGCCACTCTTTCCGGAGTAGAGATGCAAGAGGGTTCACTGACGCATGTATCACCATAGTTGTAGATAGCAAACGCTTTAAAAATCTAGCGCGTTCTTTGTTCTAGATATCTTTTCAAGATAATGCATTCGCAAAAGTTTAGAAAGCGTTTACACTCGCGCACGTGGCTGGACATGTGGCTGCAAAGCACACCCTTAAGCGAGCTTCCATGTTCCCATATTCTATCATTGCCACAGCTGCCCGTTTGACCGATAGAGCAATGGCCGCATGATAAAGCAATTTTGTTGACAACTTCCTCGGTGCATGTCACGTAAGGACGGGCATGCTTATCACAGGGGTTCAAAAGTATGTACCACCGGCGCAAGCTACTACACGGTTGGCGCACATTTCTATTTAGCAGGGTACAACCAAGGAACAAGTATTTTTGTTCCTTGTAGTTATTTTGTTTGGACTTGGAGGCTGTCTTCTTTCTCACCTCGTACAAGTAAGTGGGCGAGGTGTGTAGGCCACGTCCAGTAGTAAAAGTATCAACATGCGGTAAAGTTTTGTGTGCACAGAAAACCGTAGGAGTATGTGCTCCTCAGTAAAGCAATATGTTTTTTGTTTCTTTTTTTTTCGTGTGTCCGTTGAACCCCATATCTGCTGACATGTCCTACGCTTCTCACGTAGATCAATTTGGCATTAAATTGGACTAATTTCAGATGTGTCATAGCATTCGAGGAGTAAGCATCAACCACCAGTCTGTCGGTTGCCACAGTTCACAGTTACACCAATGAAACTAGGGATCGACTGAAATTGAACTCGATGCCCAAAAAAAATGAAGCTATGATCAGCGTCTTTGCGAGCGCATACGATAGCGAGCAGCAACTAACATACAAACAAGTCAGAATATATAGTCAGCTGTTCTTCAACTCGCTGTGTGCAATGTATCTTGCTGTCTATCTAGAGAGCCCCAAATACTTCTGGCGAGGTAGATGACGCCTTGTGCGTCAAGGGCTAACTTATTCTTTCACTGTGCGACGAGACGCAAAAAGCAGTCGTGGAGATACTCTCGGCTACATATCTATCAGTATACACTAACCTTCTGCCTCCTTGCAAGCGACTCATGTGCCCGAGCATACCTACATGGGAGTTGATATTTAAAGCGACGCTTTCTTTGCTCTTTCCCTACGGATCGGCATTCATCGTAGATTCCACGCTGGATATACTTGTAGATATATATAGAAGACTTGGTTCAGTAGGTGTATGCTGACTGCTTTCTGGCCTAGCAGACAACTTGAGTCTGTGTATATCTGCCACTTGGCCCGTCCTTAGCGAATCTCCCAGAATACATGTACCACTGCGACGTGAGGAGTACCAAGTCTTAAATGTATTTAGATATGTGTCATACGTTTCTGCGCATACACCCCTAAACAACATTCTTCGCTCGAGAAGCATGACACATTACCTTCGTCCTGGTGACGCTGACAGCTAACAGTTACAGGCGACGAGGCTGTACTCGTATCATTCGCTGCGGCTGAACACCGCTAACTCAAACTTCGCGTCATTTACATTTCAACATTGTCTTGGATCTCCTGTATTTATCAATCCACTGGATAGCCAGAGCCACATGGGGCTTTATTCTGTGTTGTGTAAACAAAATGCTACATATGCCTTAACGTCATTGTGGTACATCCCTGGTGGGGTTGAGGACCCAAAATAAGGTCATGTGATAATGGCCTGGTATCCATGTTTGCCTGAGAAATGGCTAAGGTCTGCCACTGCAGTCCTTATGTTCGGCAGAGGCAAAATATATGCGTTAGCATCTCTCATATACGGCAGCGGTCGCGGTCAGGGCTGATCTTAATGCCGCTGAGGTGTGCATGGCACCCCGTGAATGTCACGCCACATCGTATCCTGCGCAACGAACCTTTGTCTCAACGTTTGATTTTCGGTGGCCCACCAAACTTCATTTTGGTGGCAAATTTTGGAAAAACCTATGTTGACGTGCTGGCAGAGCCAAGTTATCGAATGGGAAGCTCTCTATCAAATATTCCATTAATTTTTATAGCTAGAATTAAAGCAAGCGTGGCATATGTACTTGTTCCCTATATATAGGAGCGTTTCAATATCGGCAAGGGACATAACTGGAAACTTTTTCCCAGAAGTTATTTAACAAGAATAAAAAGAGTAGCAAGCATAGCAAAAAGCTGTGTCATTATAGCTGGCGTTGCAATTGAGTCTCATTAAACTGATGCTGATGGTTAAAGGGAAGCTTGATGAAGGTTTTCACAAAATATAACAGAGCAGTTCATTCGAAGTTTGAACTTGAGAAAGCAAATTGACTCTCATAGAAGTGGTGAACTAGCTGATGATTTCTTGCAAAAATGTCCACCTGTGTTTCTCTTCAGACTCTAAAAGAAATGAAAGAATACCGGAAATGCAGTCTGCATGACCATGGTCTTGTTTTTATTTTCTATGCAGTGCTACCGCTTCAAGTTCTTCATAAGACCTCACACACCATGACAGCAAGGATTACGGAAGTCCTCAAATATGTACGTATTGTGAAACATGGCTAACATACTAAAATTTAATTTGCCAAGTTCATTGATAATACAAAAATCATGTGATGATATGTATAAAGTAGCAGATAAAAAAATATCTGTTTTGCATTTTCGGTCCTAAATCACGGTAAAATCCTAATGTATATAAAAACTATCAGGCAGCTATAGAACAATCTGTTTGAACATGCATGATTGTCTGTTTAGTCAAGACGGCGTCGTTTAAAAGCGATCCCCTGTTTAGTAAGTGGCCCTAAAGCCACCTGGCACTGCTTCTTTTCTATACAATACGTGCCGCTTGATTATATGCACTGTTCGTCATCACTTAACGACGGTGTATATTTTTTTTTTCAGTTCACGCTACAAGTTTTCAAACAACTATGCTCCGAAAGGCTGCATACAATGCGGACAAATCGCTCTTCTAACCTGCGTTTTCTTAAACAAGCTTTACTGCGGCATTTCTGCCTTAAATTATACTTATCAGGCAAGTCGAACCGCACGATGTCCAATAAAGCCTCAACACAGCCCTCACGTCCTCCTTGTATTTGTCATTGCTCGAAAGATCAAGACCGGCCTAAGGTATACCTGCATTGCTACAGTGAGCCAAGTACCTACATGAAATCCACTCAGGTGTGCGTTACAGAACGAAGCGCTTTTCCTGACATTCATACACGCACAAACGCACACACTTCAGCCAATGTGCATGACACTATGCGCACTCAGTGTTCATCTACAGGGTAGTTGTTGCCCTGGTAAAGACAAGTACCATTGTCGAAAAGTTTGCTCCAGCGATATCCCTGTTAAAGTACTGTTGATTAGGGTTGTTTGAATACTGAAGTTTACAAATCCAATCGAGTGTGAATATTCGATGAAAAACGACTAATGAATATTGAGTAGATTATTAAATATATTTCTACTTTCTAAAGAAACACGATATATTAACTGAGCACGTAGTCAGTTCTGTAAAAAAATAAAGCAGGCTTACATACAATGACACATCCATGATAACAATTAGTCGTACGGATAACTGTTAGGCTTGTCAATGATAAACATCTGGCTTCAATTATCTAGAGCACCATGGCAACTACACCGTTGATAGTAATGAACCACATGAACAGGATGACGTACACTGTTTTGTTCGGTGAAAGTAGGGGAGTGTGATACTAAAGCAGCGCACATTGTTTCAGAGGTATGCAAACATGTTTGAAACTAGCCCAATAACAATTAGAAACAATTTTGTATATAGGCTGCCTAAAACCTAGCCATTCTTATTGTTGGACTGGCAATTTATTGAGCAATAAAATACGGGTCGACCAAGTGTCGATGCTACAGATGACAAGGTCGACCTCCAAGGTGGTTCAAATAATTCGATGATTAAATGTTCACTATAATTCTCGGTTCTCTCTTTCTGTCTCATTTTCATGGTTATTATTAAGTCATTTCGTATCTTATTCGTATCGTGTTTCAAACCAATTAATCGACCTTGTCTTGTGAGCATCAACACTTGGTTGATGCTTTCTTTTTTCAGAGCTCGACACTCTGGAATGTGCCTCTCGCCCGGGTTTTCTTGTTTCTTTTTTACGCTACCGCGAGACGTGAGGCCTATGAGTCCCGAGTGCTTACGGCTTCTTCAGAACACGTGCCCAAGGCTCGCGGGATGCACTAGCGCTCCCGGCGGCTCGCCGCTCTCGCTGCTTCTCCGACCCACTTCTCATCTGTCCCGAATTCAGGAATTTCGCGCCATCTTTCGATGGGTGCGGCAATTAAGTTAGATGGCGCAGGGCGCCTGACGTCGGACGGCGCGCGGCTCCCGATCTCCAAGGCCATCGATGGCACTTGGCGGTGGCATGGCTAAGGGTGACAGCGACACCAACATTCAAATTCCACCCAACCTACAATGTGTTTAAGGCTAATTATATTCATTTTGTATTATATCCTTAATTGCTGAATATTGCTACGTGTTCACGGCATGGAGAGGCATCGCTTTATACCATTCTCATGTTCATACTGCCTCTACAAATCCGACCGTTTTGTTTCTGAAAGTGATTACAAGATAGCCAAATCCTAGGTACGCCAGCCCCGCCTGAAGTCATCTAAGAAGACCGTGTCTACGAAAGTGTGTGATATGGTATAGGTTATAGCGATTAGCGTCGTTGCCTGTTGATTCATTAGAGAGTTTTAGAATTTTGGTTGCAACCAAACGTAAACGCATTACCTGAGTAAATTTAAGGCATCGCATTGTCCTCACTGCGCATACTCCTTACGTTATTGGGTTCCCGTGGTTTACGTGCGCTATGATAACGTACGTTAGTTGGCGAGTTTATTGTTCGTAAATGTTTATGCTCGCTAAGAAATAGCGTTGCCGAACATGGTGGCAGCCATGACTCCCGCTCCAGTGCAAATTCTCGTGATGACTACACTCTCGCTCTACTTAATCACCAGTGACTATTACAATGAGCTTTCGCTTCCTCTAAACTCAGCTGCATTATTGGTTATGAGCGCTTAGCACGTCCAATTTCTGAGATCGTTTAGCGATTCCGGCGTCCGTAGGCCTACGAGACGCGTCCGCATAGAGATAGAGTGTACTAGAATATGGCCGAGTGGGACGAGCGGCTGGGGCGGCGCATGCTTTGCAGTGAGGCGCCCGACGTGAAAAAATACTGGGGCGGCGCTGCGGTCGTAGTGGATTGGGCCGCTTCAAGGTCGCGCCGTAGGAAACTGCTGGCGATACTGCTCGACAGGGTCATTCGTACTACTTCGCGCGCTGGTATTTGCGTTCAGACCGATCAAATGGGGTTCATAATTGCATATGACATGTATTTATGCCTTAAGAATAAACTTCTTTTCTTTCTCTTATTTATTTATTTTTTATTATTTTCTAATGCCGCTCGGTGATTGCGCGTGCATTGCGGCCGCAGTGTGGGCTTTCATTCTACTATGTTGTTGTACGGTTCCCTTTGGAGAAAAAATATTTTTCTCGTTCTTCAAGCAGCATGCATCTCTCGTGTGTGTTGTTGCGCATATAGTTTTCCATCAGTATACATATAGGTCTCGTGAAACGCAGACGGAGAAACACATGAAACCTTCCTGCTTGCCGCTTCAAACAAGTATACAGCATATCTGCCCCATCCGGCGCCTTGTATTCAATTTACGGGAAGCATTGTTATAGATAAACAAAGAGTAAACTGCAGCGCAACATTCCATTCAAGTTTCCGCCTTCCTCGCATAACAGAATGCGGAGTAATAGGTACGGGGTCATTTATTGCGGTAGGACCTCGAGCGCCGAAAACAGTTTTAGTTAGTCATTCTATATGCTCATTTTTGACCATACAAGCCGTACGTGGAAATTGTTTCCCCTGTCAATACTTCAAAAAAAAAAGAGAAGGAAAGAAAGAAAGCAGAGTAAAGAAAGCGGAGTAAACAGAATGCGGAGTAATTGGTACGGGGTTATTTATATATTGCAGTCAGGCCTCGAGGACCGAAAACGGTTTTAGTTAGCCATTCTATATGCTAATCTTTAGCCCTAAGCCGTACATGGAATTTTTTTCCAGTCGATATTTCAAAAAAGAAAAAAAAAAAAAGAAAAGCCTGCTCGGTAGCCCAATTATTGCCTATATGGTGGATACGGCGTTGCACGGCTAAACTGGAGCTCGCGGGTTCAATCCAGGTCGCGGAATTCGATGGGAACGAAATGGAAAGAGACTCGTGTAGTGTGTAGTTCTATTTAACTGCGTGTTAAAGAACCCCAGGGGGCAAAAACTAAACCGGGTGCCTCATAATCATATCGCCACGTAAAACCGAAGAATTGCTTATATTAAAAAAATTAAAAGAAAAAAGCAGGAGGCTGCGTTCTTTAGCTTATTTCTGGGGGTGTAAACAACATAAATTATTCTCGAGTCTGATTTCCGAGAAAACATGTTACGCTTATCCTATATACCATGCATAAATGCAATGCCGTTCCCAAATGTATGACCGCTGAACTCAGCAGCTTGTATATTATAAACGGCTGCGTTCAGTTATCCGTACAGTATATCAATGACACTTGCACACACACACGTGTGTGTGTGTGTGTGTGTGTGTGTGTGTGTGTGTGTGTGTGTGTGTGTGTGCGTGTGTGCGTGTGTGCGTGTGTGCGTGTGTGCGTGTGTGCGTGTGTGCGTGTGTGCGTGTGTGCGTGTGTGCGTGTGTGCGTGTGTGCGTGTGTGCGTGTGTGCGTGTGTGCGTGCGTGTGCGCGTGCGTGTGCGCGTGCGCGTGCGCGTGCGCGTGCGTGTGCGCGTGCGTGTGCGCGTGCGTGTGCGCGTGCGTGTGCGCGTGCGTGTGCGTGTGCGTGTGCGTGTGCGTGTGCGTGCGTGTGCGTGTGCGTGTGCGTGCGTGTGCGTGTGCGTGTGCGTGTGTGTGTGTGTGTGTGTGTGTCATTGATATACTATACGACGCCGAATAGTCATTTCCGTTCGAATGTAACCGATAACAGCACTATTGAAATCTCAAAGGTGAGTGACTGCATGCAAGTGAGGACTGTTATTCCGAATGATTTTGCTGCCGGAAAGTCATGGCTGTTGCGCAGAGGCACAGTTCCTGACAGAATTAACGGACGGGTGTTAATAAGTCTGCTTAACAAGTTCCTAGTTCTCATTCAATATAATCACCCCGTTTTGGGGCAGCCTGTAAATCTGCTTACTTGATTCCGACAAGGAAAACTTTTTTTGACAGTCTCACTATGTTTGCAACCCATTAAAACTGGGTGCCCCAAGTGGTACGTACTTCAACGAACGCGGCAGATCTGCACATATCTCTGCGTGTATGTGAGACATGCAGTTCCTTTAATTGTTTCACTATGGTCGGTATGATAGTGCACCGGATAACTGAACGCAGCCGTTCAGTTATATATATATATATATATCAGATGGTTTTGCCTGCTATGAATATTATTGCTGCGAATGAGAGTTTTATTTCCAGTATTCACTAATAAGTGTGTTTGTTACTGCAAACACGTGCGCTTATTCCCGGTCGGGAGTTCTCACTTTTTCAATTAGTGCACTTAGAGTATATGTTATTTCTCCCTTACATATATATATGTCTATGTGCCCTTTGATTTAATTACCTAGAAATACATTGGTCATTCTTCGCGCCACGCAGTTAATAAACCTAGTTTATATCAGTCTAATATTGATTTCTTCGATCATTGTCCCTGATCAATATCCACCAACAAGAAGCGCGTGTAAAATGACAGGATATCAATAATAAAATTTTCTTACGTAGCCTTCATGGTGCGGAGATATCATTTACTTTTAGAAGACAGTGGTAAAAACAGCAGTTCACCTGGCTAAAACTACATTTGGCACCGGCCATCAAGAGTCATGGGCGCACCAAAGCAACTAAACCATTAAAAAAATGTACTGCACAGAGGTTCTGCGAAAAAAACTGGGCGTCCGCCAGCGTCCGCGTAGCGAACGCGCGCTCGCTAGCAGACGATGCGCTTGACAACGACAGCAAAATGGAAGACGTCGCGTAGTATAATCTATGCCTCAAATATATGTTTGGCAAAATGGTGTAAACATAAATTTGCAGTTGAAGCAAAGCGCTATTTGAAGAGCGCACTATGCGCAATCGGCCTCGGCGCCCGCAGCGAAAGTACGTACGTTGAATATGCCGCGGAGCGCGTCTCCGCCCCAATCCAGTTCGCTCGCAGCGCCCTCGCACTATTTTTCCACACGCGGCGCCTCAGCGGCAGAGCGCCGTTCGGCCCACTCGACCATTGTCTAGTACACTCTAATAGAGACGACCGGACAGTTGCTAATGGATTGACTTGGCTTGGGTACGTTTGGCATGAAGCACCAGACGGCTCCCTGTCTTGTAACTTTTTCCTTGCGTTTGCGTTCCCGGAAGTTAAATTAAAGGTCTTGAAGGGACGCGCACCTTAGTGTGCCGGTAAGTTGCTTGCTTTTAACGTACGTAAGGCGACAAATGCTATTCTAAAGCTGTATAATGTTCGTGAGTTTCTATCCAGTGTGTTGGGGGGTGTTTTCTTCTCGCTTTCTCGTGCTACCACAAGGCATAGAGCATATTACACCGAATGTTCACGGCTTATTCAAAACATGCGCCTAAGGCTCGGGCGGCGCACTCGTGCGGCCGGCGGCTCTTCGCTTTCCCTGCTTCTCCGACCCAGCTCTCCCCCCTCTCGACCTCGGGCACTTCAGACACAATCTGGCGCGAAGTGCCCGAGTTCTGGAGAGCGCAGCTATAATGCCCATAGTATACGCCCATGAGTGACATGACTATTTGTGCTTCATAGGTGGGTGAACCTCAAGCTAGCGTCCTTATCAAGCCGCGGGGTCGGTCACTTCATGCTCGCCTGACGATGAGGTGCAAGGAGGCATGTCACTCATGGACGTCGTGGCAGTTGCGCTCTTGGGCTGTTCTGTTTCGCTTTTCTGTGTGCAATTGGCCGGCATTCATTACGCTGTCAAGATCTGCAGTGTCAACTTTCTATTGCGATAGCAATTCTATGGACACTCCAGGCACATTGCTGCCGTCGCCGTCGAAGTGAGTTTCCGTATAAAGTCGAAGGGCGACAAAGTCGTCGCCGCGCACCGTATGCTGTATATGCGAGTGAAATCATGCGAGGGTGATCGCGCCTGCCCGGGCCACAAGGCTCCGGGGTGAGGGTAGAGCGCGGAGGGGAGGGGAGGGGGGGTTCTACTCCGTGCGTCGCGGGCGGCCGCGCGCGCCCGCTACCCGGGCCGCCGCTGTATCTTGAAAGCCGCCAGCGTCGGGGACACAGTCCGCCGTGAGCTGTGTTTTCGCGGCTTAGTTCGCAATGATGCGAGACGCAGCTCGAAGGTCGATTCGCTCGCTGCTGCCGCCACACTTCCTCACTCCAGCATTTTGACAGCGAGCTTCCGTGGTGATCGAGTGAAATGTGTCCCTGTTTGCTTGTGTGCGCACGACACCACGCTTGTTCATTTACTTCATATGCATATGTTTACAAGTTCATACGGCTGATAAAACTGTTAACCTTACTTCGTATAGCTGTCCACTAGTTCTCCATCGGAATCGATGCTTCGCCTTTCGGGCGAGACTGCGACGTTTTGTGTTTCTAGAAACGGTTATAAGCTCATCGGATGGCGTGCAACTCTTGCGATCAATTTCATAGCTATTTGAGGTTAATACTCAATTAGCCTAATTTGCTTATGTGTCTAATTCCTACATCAAGTCATTTTCAAATGTATCACTCCATGCTGAAAGCATCAAGAAAAAATGCGCAATTATGTAATCTTGCCCATTTTTGAAGAATTGCGAACGCGTTTTGTAAAAAAAACTCGGTATATTAAAAGAAAAGAATGTCTTGGCAATTTCGAATAGTGAACTCTCGAACCGAATACCACTTGAATAGCAAGGATACTCGAAGCTTACTCAAAACTTCGATTATTCGCACATCCGCTACTCTTAACAAATACTAAAGTTCAGTGAATACTATTTAGATTCATCCTTAGTTCGCTTACTTTATTAAACGACAAAAGAGAGGCACACAGCAACTTTAATTTCACTAACTCCTAAAAATACGTGGTTTCGGCCGCAGAACTGCGTGTGGCAGTGCTGCAAGTATTGTGCTCACGCCAAAGTTGATGTGTCCAAAAAATTGGTGGTGCATCCGTCCTTCGAGATGAGTGGCCGCGTTAATACAATTAGAAATGTTTCTTATGATGAACTTGTCATTTGTATTTATACGTTTTATGTGTTATGATATTTCATCGTCCATTTCGGTGAAACAACGCTGACGTTTGATCGCCAAATCGAGCGGCGCAGGCCTCCACCGTTTCCGGCGAATAGCGGCCGCAAACGGCTTCGGCGAGGTGATGCTCGAGCTCTTCGAACTCTTCAGCGGTAAGCAGTTTCTTTGGACGAGGTACCGAGGTGGTAACAGAGCTCACCGAACAAGGTACATGGAGTGTCATCATGTATGAGGTATCTACTGCAGCCGGGTTCCTTTCTTGCGTAACCCTCGGGACATGTTGCGCCATCAAGCGACTGTAGTCGACGCGGACAGTGCACTAACGCTTTAGTATATTTACGGCTAGATATCATTTGCGCCACCCTGAAACATCCATTCTACCGAACAAATACACACCTACAGCACATACGCTGCGCCGAAGTTGCCCCTGTGATCCAAGTTGTTTATTAGGACAGACAGCAGCCGGCAGCACGTTGCCTATTCGGGCACCTATACCAAGTGGAGAACGTTGTCTGCTTACAAAAACAGCAGCCAGCACATACCTAGCGTTCCAGGTTAATAGACACTTGGGTCACTGCGTATGTTAAAGAGAGAGAGAGAGAGAATAAATTTTAATCAAAATAGCACGCGAGCGTAGGTAGCTCCTCCGCTCTGCAGTAGGTGGCACCCTCAGTCCAGGAGTCCAGCGGCCTTAGCTGCCCTTCTCGCTCGGCTGACCAGGTTGAGCTGGTCCGTCGAGCCGTAGCTGGACAGCGCTGCCTCCCATTGCCGTGTGGTGGGGTATGTTATGGGTGTGAGCTGTGGTGTGTTTGCGCAAGCCCATACCATGGTAAAGCGTTGCACATTGATCGCAGTGTGGACATTTATAGGAATACAGCTCAGAGTGTATGGCGTGGTAAAGACTCAAATGTGTATATGTGTTTGTTTGGAGTTTTCGCCATATTACGGCTTCCGCTCGCGTCAGAGCATTATGCGGTGGGGGTAGTGTTCTTCGTGAAAGGCGATAGTGTTGTAGGATGTGCGTGTAGGTTAATGGTATGGGCTCTGGTTGGAACTGCTCGACGCGGTCATCTCGCGGCTCCCGGTGTGCATGCGCTCGGGCGTAGGCGTGTGCCTGCTGATTGCCGCGTAAGGACTCATGCCCCGGAGTCCACACGATTTGTATGTATGGTGGCACCTGGTGGGTATGTTAAGATGTTGGCCACAAACATGCAAACCGCAGAGTGGCTAAAGTTACCGCAAAAGTGCTAATCGCATTAAAATTATGGAGAAGCAGCGTGGACAACCACACACAAGCCGCGAACAACTTTCGCGAGCCAGAAAATACGTACAATTCCTTAGAGCGTAAAAAGCCAGATTTCAGACAGCGCAGGTGTTAAAAAATTATCGGGCTTTGCGCGCCAGAACCACGATATGATTATGAGGCATGCCGTATAGCGGGGGATTCCGGATGAATTTCGACCACCTGGGGTTATTTACCGTGCCACCAATGCACCGCACACGCGCCTTCTTGCTTTTCGCCTCCATCGAAATGCGACTGCCGCGGCCAGGATTCGAGCCCGCGCCCTCGGGCTTAACAGAGCAACGCTGCTAAGGGACAGTGCAGATGTAGAAGAGCCCCCGGGAGAAAACTGACGCTTGAAATAGGAGAGGAAACTTCACAATGAACTCGCATGAATAGCCGCTTCCGATACCGAAACTTGAAAAAAATGCCGCGATTACCACTCGTCGAAAGTGACGCATGACTTCGAGGACGTGGCTACTAGGCATGACCGTCGAAATAAAGCATCCTCGCGGCTGCCCGCGGTGCGCTGAAAAATCTCGCAGGCTGCGTACTCGGACTTACGTCATACCGGACGACAACCAGGTGCAGGCTGTTTGAAGGCTGGTAAAAAGAAAACTATGCCCAGTGGCTTTGTCAAGATTGTGTTAGTGGTATCTAGTACTCATTTATAACAAATTTGGCAAAAGGGAAATTTCGTTGCAGTTCGCCTTTACTAGAAGTGGAGGAAAAAAAATAAACCTGTGATTCTTACAAACACTGAACGCAGTGTGCATTGTGAGATTGTGGGTCAGTTGCAATGAAACTGGACATTGCACTCTCACGCAAGCTTAGAGAGGTAACTGCGAAAGAAATAGTCGGGTGTTTATTTCATTGTACTTTTTTTTTCGGCTTCCCTGTGGCAAGATAAATAGAGCACGAGTCTATTTTACCTTTTTCTTTCTTTTTCTGATAACGCTAACAGGCCAGTCTGAACAAAATATAATACTAACCTTGTTTCTCGCTGGGTAAGGTTCCAACTGCTCGATAACCAACTGCCGTCGCTGACAAGAAAAAGAAACAATAGTTTAATGGCATGAGAACAGTTCGCCTTCGTCACTATTTCGCAATAAAAGCGAGCTACAGCCTCCAGCGGCGATAACCTGCCGTCGGAGATCAGCAATTTCCACAGGACCGCGTCCCGAACCAAGCCACGAAATGAAAGCGTTCATCCTTGTTTGCCTTCTTTCGGCAGGTGAGATAAGCAACCGTAGTCTATGCACCAACACGTTATTTTCCTTCGCTAAAACTCGCTTTAAAAACGCTCTTTCGAAAGAGTGCGATTTCTTATTCATTGGTGTTTCCGTTTAGACTGTCCCTATACAGGGTGTTTCAGCGAACACTTTTCAAAATTTCTTAGAGCGTGCCTGTGGCAGATAGCCCAATTCTAGTTAATGACCTGGTCAACTCGAAGAGGCGGACATTACTTGCACACAAAATTGACGTGCATATTCGACTAATTAACAAAAATTCACTCATTAAGTTTTTAACTAATTATCTGATGACCCATATTGCAATTTACAAATTGTAGCCGTGGAGTTCGCAAGGCGGATACACTTGGAATTAATTCTCAGGATGACACCAGTATCGAGGTATTAATTCCCGAACTTTGCGGAGAAATGCATTGGCGTTCCAGTTGAATTCTTTAAAAAATGTCGCCTTATGCATTGAAGCACAAAATTAACTGGAACTCCAATGCATTTCACCGCAAAGTTCGGGAATTAATATCTCTAAACTGGTGCCATCGTAAGAATTAATTCCAAGTGTATCCGCCTTGCGAACTCCACGGCTACAGTTTGTAATTGCAATATGGGCCATTAGATACTTAGTTAAAAAACTTAATTAGTGAATTTTTGTTAATTAGTCGCTTATGCATGTCAATTTTTTGTGCAAGTAATGTCCGCCTCTTCGAGTAGACCAGCTCATTAACTAGAATTGGGCAATCTGCCACAGGCAACCTTAAATAAATTCTGAAAGTGTTCGCTGAAACACCCTGTATATCGTATAATCATATAAATTGTTTTTTTTTTTTTTTTTTTTTTTTTGCGTATGCCCCAGCAAGGGCAGGCAGGCTGCAATCAAAACTGCAGTGACGGCTCCTGTTTCATGACATTTTCTAAGCATTTCAACGTCTCTGCAAATCATCCGACTGTACTGTTGGTTCTGCAAGTATTATGAAATGAGGGAGCACGTGACAGCCAGCAAGTTAAGCGCGACATGCTCTTTGCTTGATGAGACGCTAGATAAGATTAAGTAGAAGTACCATGTAGAGATTTTGGCAGCACTTGTGCTCTCCTACTTCATTTACACTTCTGTATGTGCTAAGGTGCTCTGATTGATAATATTGCTGCTGAACTTGAAAATAATAAATAACATTGCAAATCGAGAATATCTTTCTCATTCTTTTGAAAATGTATTTTCTGCAAATGGTACTTTGTTAACGGTATGAGACTCAAGGCCACAGCGGTCACCATCCCTGCTTCGGACGCTAGGGGAAACTGCTAATCTTTTACAGTGGCGATAAATTTGTCCACCGTATCCTGCCACTTCCTCTCACACTGAGCTGTTTTCCAACAAGATGGTCTTTAGTTGAATCATTGCCCTTTCGGTGATGTACGTCTTGCATAACATCGCTGAACCGCCTCATTGTGTCTGTTTGAAGCTTAGCTCCGGTGCCGACGAGTCTGACTGTTCCTTGGCTGCAGTTCGAAATTCTACCGTTAATTCCATCTCAGCGTACTCCTTTAAGCCTCGTATGAGTGGTAGCCCTTTATTATACTAAGTCGCAGTACCGCATCTGTCACCAACGCTAAATGACTTCAACTCTAACGTGCAAATTATCGAAACAACCTTGCTTTATTCGCCTTCACCCTTTTCTCTAACTAAACATCTCCGTAGCGTTAAGTTCTGCTTTAGCTATTGCTTTTGATATATTGTTTTTTATGCAAAGAGTAAACCGTGTCTGTTCATTGCTTCCTATTAGGCCCTTCAAATCACTTGTTGTCGTCACCATTAGTTACGTTTATCTCTATATGACACATTATTTTTGCAATATTTCTATTTTAATGGGCATTGCTTCCACGTCTTTTTATTTACGGCAAGCTTTGCCTGTTCGGTTCTGACCACGGGTTCAGAGACACTGTCCTAACCAAATGCCATCGAAATCAATACCGAGAATACCAAATTAAACGCAATTATTATTAAACCATGCAGTTTATTCCCTTATCTATTTCATTTACTGAATAATACGGTTCGCTCTCTGAAAGTTTATATTTTCGTTATATCACACAATTTCTACATAAGGCGTGGAATTCTGCAGACACGGTGCCTGCACCGTATGGTACGATTGTTGTGCGACGCATTGACACGATTCTAACGATTTGTTTTCCAGTATTATTGGAAATTCAAACTCATATCATTCATTTGATTTTACGCCGAATTATGTGCACTACTGAACCAAGCAGAGAAAACGAGTGTGCTCACACGCAAACATCAACTTTTGTGACGCCATCTCTGCTGTCTACTGCCGTCACCGAAAGAAAGAACCAAGCAGAAAGAGACAAAAAAAAAAAGAACGGAAAACAGCCACAGATAATATTGCAGCTTCTGGTGGGCCCGGAAAATTCACATTTTGTCGTTTATTCTGGGAGGTAATGAACAAAAATATGAAACAAAAACCAATAAAAGCTTGCCCAAGACGCCGCTAAAGCTGCCACCGTCCACATTATTGCTTTTGTGAACTAACATTTTATTATGAAATGCGGACGTGTACTTCCGGCTTTTTTTATATAGTTCGGTGGGTACTGAGCCGGAATTTGTCCACCGCTCTCACTCACACACACAGTGAAGAAAGTCGCTAGTCGTGTGTTTTTTTTTTCTTTTTTTTATCATGTGCTGTTTTTTAGCGTTTTACGGGAATTGACTTTTTCTGCCTCGTTGTACTGTGAAATTGTCAAATTCGTTGTTCTGTAGAAGTCTGTTCATTTAGTCTCGCGTAATATTTCTTACTCTTTAACGTCACTGATCTGTAAACCTCAAAGCTTCAACGCATGTCTCTTTCCTACAGCCGCCCTGACCACTGCGCGAAGGGCTGGTCGTTTGGGAAGTGATGTCGATAGTAGAGGTGCAATACGCGGTGAACTGCGTGCCGGCGTCGAGCGAGCTGGTCCTCATGGATACCCAGGCGTTACCGCCACCGTAGGAGGTGAACTGGGCGCAAGGGTCGGTGGACGTGCCGGCCTGGGAGTAAGCAGCTTCGGCTATGGTAAGACATGTTTCAGACGTGTTTTCGTAATGTGAACCAGCGATTTTAATGAACATTTGCGAAACATTAGTCTTATAAATCTGATGCCTTCGGTTTATTGAGGTGTATTTTTTGTTGGCCGCTGATACATCCGTAAACATTTGGTTCCTAAACATGTTACACCTATGCTACGTGCCGATAAACACAAATTCTTAGTGCAAATTGCAGCACAGTGGCCTCGCTACGTGGTGGTGGCTGCAGGATCGCTGGCACCCACAAGTGTATTTTTACACATTACTCAATACTACCATGTCCATCTTCCTGCCTTATTTAACATTGTAAAATTTTACTTGCACCTTAGAAAATGGAGTAAGATATTACTGTCATTTCCCATTTTCCCATGATTCTTCATTCTATTTCTGCAGGAATAGAAGCAACGCATCCCACTAGCGTCGGAGGGTTAGCGAGAACATATAAGAGTCACGCTAACAATTACTGTTTGCCGATCGTTCAAGAGAGTTCAGCGCAGACAAAGTGGCCCTCTACGGGCAGTGTGCCAGCTGTTATTAATGATTCGGTCTGAAAAAAAGAAAAATGAAACTGTATGTACACTCGACAGAGGCTACGAAGCCGTTAGGAAGCTGCAGCAGATAAACAATTGTGCTAAGTGGGTTGCATTTTAAGATATACTAGCAAACAAAAATGTAACAATCACTAAAGCAATCGTTTGTGACATTGAATATTGCTTAGTTTGCCCGCTTAGCTTAGTTTGACAAGGTTTAAAAGATTCAGACGTTAAAGTACAAAATGACATCAATTCATTGCAGTAAACAAAATAATGCGCTCAGTAGCAACCTTTAGTATGATGCAAAACGTTTCATTTTAATTGTTTTTGTGTCCCGCATCAATGCATTTGCGGCATGTTTAAGGTGCTACAACCAATATAGCGTACAAATCAACATCAAACAGCAGGACACAAACCTTCATTCGGAAAAATAGTACGTCCATCAAGTGTCGGACAAGTTCTAGACGCAGGGCATATCCTACGCGCGTAATTCAGGAGAGGGCCGGATGTTACACGGTCTTTGAGACCATTCTCACGCTCTGACGTCAGAGGCCATGACACCCTTGACTTCTCTTCGTTGCATTCAGCGTGGGGGCATGAGGAAATGGATCGGCTCTGTTGGCGCATTAAGTAAACAAAAAAGGTCATGTTGCCACTGGTAACCTAGTATGCCTTAATTGCGCGTTCCTATGTTACCGATACAGTCGCTCGGACTTTGTAAATTTTGTATCAAGCGAAGCTTAAGCTACATTATTCATGCTCTAATCCTCCCCTATGTTTTTTTGTTTCCTTTCTCTGCTTTTTCGTATTTTGTTCTTTTTTACCTTTCTTAGTCACTGGAGTTCATTCTTGTTCATTGGTATAGCCGGCGCTTTCGGTGACCTATTTTCCTTTTGGACTAGCTGGTTTGGCATATGTTTTATTTTCTGAGCAATAACGAGACAACAGAACAAAGAAGACAGGACAGAGTTCTTGTCTGCTCTGTTGTATCATGTATGCATCGATAAATTACTCTATTTTGCCGTGATCTCGTAATTAAAAACCGCAACAAAATCTTACCGCAGTGTTACAAGCTTCGTAAACTGACAGTAATCTTGCAGAGTTGAAGTATAAATCATGCCAAGCCTGCAATGCTTGACTAGTCACTCACAACTATGAAGCCCATTTGTTGTCTTTTTTCCGCATCCATTCGCCTGAACGTGGTTTAATGAAACTTATTTAAGGGCTCACTAGTACATATATCGAATATATATTGAGTGCCCAGTGGCACGAACATTAATCCTTACTGAAGCAAACGAAATTAAAGTGACGAAGAATGCCACGAACTTCCATTCTCCTTTATTCTCTATATATCCCCTTGAGTCAAAGTGTACACATTTGTGGACGCGCATTGTTTTTGCCATTTCTATGCAGTTGTGGCAAGAATAGACTAAAAAATTATAGTTAGGGTAAATTGAACGTCCTGCTTACCTCAAGTACCTTCATTTTACTTCTGACGGAAATATATCACTACCGAAGATAGCTTTGCAGAAGGCGCTACAGTGTTTGACGGGAGGTATGACGTGGATTGTTTCGGAAGCAATTGCGAAGTAACATTTTTTCTTTATGGTAATGCTTCCAACCATTAATAACTTGTGCAAGTAATTTGTGCTAGTGATTCAATTCTTTTTTATGAGGAAACATATCATTACTCAGTGCCCAATAATTACATACTTAATCCCTCTGTAATTATGGTGACTCATCCTAAAATGCAGAAGGAGTCATTCTACCACTCTGACTTGCTCTTAATGGATGGAGTGTGCAGCACCTTTGCAGAAAATTATGTAAATTTCATACATTTATCGACAGCCGATCACAATTCGTGACTGAATGGTATATATTATATATAGGTGAGTGAGTTGGTGTCTGAAATGACGAATCATAAAACGCTAAAATTACACGAAAAGATACAACAAGCGTCCTGCGTGCTTGTGTTCCTTGTCCTGACCGTTTAACGCAAAAGTCAAGGCATTACGTTACGTAAAAAAATTGCGCGAACTCGTTATTGCGCAAACTCTGCCCTTTATCGAGTTTCTTTTACTTGGGAATGATCATTATCATCATCATCATAATCATCAGCCTATATTTATCTCCACTGCAGGACGCAGGCCTCTCCCTGCGATCTCCAATTAGCGCTATCTTGCGCTAGCTGATTCCAACTTGCGCCTGCGAATTTCCTAACTTAATCACGCCACCTAGTTTTCTGTCGTCCTCGACTACGCTCGACTGATGTGATAATGTAATTGTTGGCTCAGTTGTATGTACGCAGTGCGTACGGGCACCAAGAAAGAGTGTTGTCAGACAGGGGGGGGGGCACCGATGTCTCCACCTGCAGTGTGAATAGCCTTGACGGTTCTTCTCGCGCTATCGTTGGTATAAAATGACTGGTAAAAAATTAAAGCAAGTGTTACACGTTTGTGAAACTTGAAGACGAAAGCCTGGCGGCCGCACCTGCTGGTAGTCGGCCAGTGCCTTGCGAGGGGCGCTGAGGGAGGGGCAGTATGTGAATGCTGGCATGATGAACGGCATCGGAGCCAGTTTTGGAAGAATACTACGACGAACGCGCGAACAGTGGCACCGAACGCGTCTCTGTGAGTGAGTGAGTGAGTGAGTGAGTGAGTGAGTGAGTGAGTGAGTGAGTGAGTGAGTGAGTGAGTGAGTGAGTGAGTGAGTGAGTGAGTGAGTGAGTGAGTGAGTGAGTGAGTGAGTGAGTGAGTGAGTGAGTGAGTGAGTGAGTGAGTGAGTGAGTGAGTGAGTGAGTGAGTGAGTGAGTGAGTGAACTTTATTCGGTCCACGATAGACGCGAGTAAACTCGACGTAACCTGGCTAGGCCCACTCGGGGAACATCAGGTCAAACCTGACGGCCCTCTGGACTGCCAGGACTTGAGAGGTCTGATCCTGAGCCTTAATAAGCGTCGTCATTTCCTCTTGGGTGAAAGGGGCACCGGCAGAGGCGCAGCCCCACAGGACATGCTCGAAGTCCGCATAACCACCACACAGGGGGCAGTCCGGGCTTGGGAACCGTTCGGGGTACATTGTGTGCAGTGCCGCAGGGCTCGGGTAAGTGCTGGTTTGCAGAAGTCTGAGAGTCACTGCCTGGGCGCTGCACAGCGAGGAGTGCGGCAGAGGCAGGAGTCTTCTTGAGGGATAATTGTGCTTGCAGATCTCGTTGTACGAGCAGAGAGGCTCGGGTCGCCCTGGAGAGGAGAGAGCGTCTCTGTAACATTTTTTTATTCACGGAACCACCGACACGTGTTTTTTGTAGCGTTAGCTACACTGGCCTAGCCAAGCCCGTTTCGCGCGGCACATCAAGAGCCGTGCTGCGCATGCGCAAGGATCAGTGATGTCACACGGCTTGCGCACCGGAGCCACCGGAGCCGGCACCTCTCGCGCACTCCGCCGCCGCCGGTCTGCGCATTCCAGAGGAGTGACGTCGTAGCCGTGGTAGACGCACTGGCGCCGGAGCGCGCTCGCTGTGCAGTCGCCGTCTGACACTGCGCTGGAGCCGCTGCGCTTCTGACTGGCGTTTGCCAGTGTGGTATAGCCATGGAGAAGGAGAGCGCAAATGCTGCTCAACAGCGCAGAAGAACGGAGAAGCTTGACTCATCGGATCCCGAAGTAGTTGCTTGGCAATTAGCGGTTGAGCGTAGGAGGAATGAACAGAAGAAGGCTATATACATGTGCCACATAATACGTATAGCACGTGTGTGTCATTGGAGCAGCAGTAAGCATGACAATCAAGCTAATTCCTTGACAATCTAGACAACCAGGAAAGCTAAGAATAATCAGCTGAACCTTTGCTAACGCTACGTATATCCTGGCATAGCCGAGCTAAGCCACTGCAACTTTTTTCTTTTGTTTTCTTTTTAGTTTAGGGTTTTCGAAGGTCATTGTGCGATAAGGCTTATGAGGTTTTCGCCTTAATAAAACTTCCTCTTGCTCTCACCTCACACGAATCTCGAAGAGCTGCCAGCCCACTCAAATTCCGTGTCCGTTGCGTGATTCTGGCGTCCATTTGCTTTAGAAAATGCGTCCGTATAAAAATGAGACATTGGGGCAAGCTGTCTTGACAAGGTTGACACCAGAAATCAGGTGACATATCGTCCTCTGACATATTATTGTTCTTCCTAATTTTGAATTTCGTATGCTAGACTGAAAGTACTCAAGGCAGGCACACGGTTATGCAAAGGACTTGCATCGGATGTAATTCTAGTATTCTAAGACACTGTAATATGCCCCATCATGCAATGTCTGTTTTTTTTTTTGTTTCCTGGTTTAGTACTAACATTGACAAACGACGACACCTATCATAAAAGGTAGATATGTTACCGGATAAAGATCAGGCACTTGGGGCTCGTCCGGGTCTGTAAATTTGTTGTCAGTCTACTTTTTTGCCATTTTATCTGCGATGGTTGCGAACGTGCCCATACAAAAAAATTAGCCAGGGATCGCTTTCACCTCCAGTGATCGAACCGAATCTTATAAATATTAAGACGCACTCACCAACTCTAACAGAAAAAAAACGCTTTAAATACCTCCAAGTTGTACTGCTGTGCTTTAACATGTGGTCGGAAACTCTGTGCATTAAGTAATATGAAATTAGGTACCCACCAAAGCGTTATTTTTTCTCATGCTTACCTATATGACGGGTGGATAATTTCAAAATAAATCATGGGATGTATAAAAAAAAACTAAACTCTTGTACGCAACAACTAATCCTAATCGCCCTAGTATGACAACTTTGATGCCACTTTACGTTATCTAAATGTTTTCAAAACGTTTCGCCATCCGATGACTAGCACCATGCAGGAGGTACCTTTCATTTTCTTTAAAGTGCACAATCTCTATATGCTAGTCGCTGATGTTGATATTCAAAAAGCCGTTATAACAAGAGATGAACCACATTTAACAGCAAGAAATTTGACTGCTTTTACTACTCAATACATCTTTTTCACCACAGGAAACAATGAGCACCTAAAAAAGACTCAATGTGCACATCTCATCGTTTATGCAGTGTTTCACTTTGTCTTACTTCGTCCTTAAGTATTAAGGTTCCTGTTAATTCGGCTTTAATGACGCTTGGTAGAGGCCGCTGAATATTGACCAAGAAGATTGCGAACGCGCCCAGGCAGTCTTAAATCATTCGGTCGAAAGATTTAAATATGTAAAGGAACGGAAAGGTTCCGACATGCTCAAATATGGACACCTTCTACTTGCCACTTATCTCAACCAATGATGCAAAGTTCAGCCCAATACTCTGGGCTTATCACGTCACGTACGTCCATGCCAAAGAAGATAGCGTATCATGGTTGGCAGCACTGTTGCAGTTTTTAAGGGCAACATACTTGGACAAGCGGCTGTAGCCTGAACAGATGTTTATTGTGCTGCAAGTGCTACTGTGCTGTGCCACCTCTGACCGACTGTGGTTGTGTGTCTCTGCTCCTTTCTTTCTTTATCTCTACTTTGCTGTAACTACACCTCCCCCTCCCCACTCTCCACAGCGTAGGGTAGCAAACCGGATCTTCCCATTTGGTTAACCTCCCTGCCTTTCCCCTTTCTTCTGTCTCTCTCTCTCTATATATCATGGTTGGCCAGTTTGCTGTAGCCAATTCCAGCGAATTATGGCGTCAATGTTTAAAAGATTTTTAACAATGTATCTAAATTGCAACATAAAGAAGGTATTTTCTTTTGAAATGTTAATGCTGTGCACCTGTGCACCTGCTCGCTCTGATTGGGATCAATCTGCTCCAACACCTGACGTCCCGCTGTTCATGCCGCATCGGATGCTGCCACCAATCGCTTAATGGGGACATCATATCCGAAGTCAACTTATGATCGGAGGACACTTCAGTGCTGTCTTTTTACGCATGGTAATTTCATATCATGGAGTAGGAACATTGTTTTGTGTTTGTGTGTGTGTGTGTGTGTGCTGATAACCCTAACAAATGAACCTGTGCCGCTAAACAAAAATATCCGAAACGGTGAATTCTAAACGTACTACTGACGCTGGCAACGTGAGCTCTGCTGCAAGGCAAGAGCTTGTTTTAGCGCTTGTAAGAGGCATTTTATACACTGAATGTTCGTCATGGAGTGCCTTTTTCCTCTGCGCAGGTGGCCCTGAGTGGGGCCTTGGTTTCGGAGGTTATCCGTATGGCGGATACGACGCAGGTTTTAGCTCTCCATATGGCGGCGGATATTATGGCGCCACCCCGGGCTACGGCTACTACGGTGGATACGGCCCACAGGGCGGCTACTACTACTCCCCTGCCTACACTGGCGGCTACAATGGTGGTTACAACTGGAAAGCAGCTCGCTCGGCTCCAGCTGGTGCCGTACCTTCGTAAGAGTGCTAATTCTGTTGCCTACTTCACTCCGCTCTGAAGAAGTTGCTCCTGTTTCTTCACCCAGTTAAAAGGTGATGATAGGTCATAAATAAAACATAAAAGCAAGTCTCAAATTTATTCTCTATCCCTATGCTGTCGCACTCAGAGATAAGATAAGACAATGCGTAATAACCCACTGATTTCGAAGAGCAAGTCATAATGGGGTTATTCTCTTTTACCTGACTTTTTTGAACATATTTGCGCGAAGGTGCTGAGCTTTGAAGGCGTGCATATCTTATCCTTCAAAAATCGGTCACCCAAGCTGGAAAACACCAATTATCCGGGATAAATTTTCAAACCCAAAAAGCGTGCACCCCTTTTGCCCATGGCTAGTTACTCTTGTTCAAAAAGCAGCGTTCTAATCTCGGTAGACATTATTGCGAATTTTCGTTGGCGTCGGCACATGTAACCAGAAGTTGAGCCTTTAGCAGATCGAGTTACAGTGAACTCTCTTTAAAACGAAACTGTCCCTGAAAGGGAAGCTTGACGAAGGCCCTTACAGAAAACGCCACTATGTCTTGATACCAGAGCTTGTGTATTGATTGTCAGTGAAGCGGTAAACTTGAGCACGACATCCAGCAGGAATGCCCACCTATGCTTCTCTGCATACACTAGAATAAATTATTCCTGGTGATGAAAACTGAAGACGACGAAGAGGAGAGAACGCGTGAGAAAAAGGCTCGCGCTAGCGCCATCTTTGAGCAGTCGGTTCAATAAACCGCTACCGGCGGACGCGCAGTCGCTTCGTTCCTTACATTTATGGTGCCGTGAAACCCGGGAGACGACTGGCGTCCTGCACCGACGATGGATCGACTGCGACGCAGCAGAGGCGTACTTCGAGCCGCTGCTACAAGGCTCATCTCGTCCGCTACCGAAGCGCTACAAGCCGAGCATCCTTCGCCATCCGACCTGCAAGTTATTCTGGATGACCTGCAGGACAAGGACTCGGCACTAGCAGCGCTCAACGAGATGATTGCCGACCTCATGGACGATGGTGACGAGTATGAGGCGGAAGCCACCGTCGCTCTGGAGTACCACGACAAGATCCGCAACACCATGAGCCGGGTCCGCTTCATTCTGAATTCTGCTGCAAGAGCCGGAGACAGCGCCACACAGAGCGTTCTGAGCGACACCGCCACCCAAGGCGTCTCCACTCAAGCAAGTTCCCGAGCACCGTTACACCGAGTTGCCCTACCGAAACTACAGGTACCCGTTTTCTCCGGTGAACTTCGCGAGTGGCAGGGCTTCTGGGAACATTTCGAGGCCACGATCCATAACAACCGCGAGCTGTCCGACATCGAGAAATTTTCGTACTTAAGATCATACTTAACCGGAACAGCGAAGCGTGCAATCGAAGGTGTGCGTCTGGCGGAAGCGAACTACGCTGTAGCAGTGAAATTGCTCCAAGAGAGGTTCGGCCGTCATACCGCCCTCGTTGACGACCACATCGACTGTTTACTTGCCATTGCGCCCATTGATCGCTCTTCTCAAGTATCGCAGCTGCGGGAACTCTACGAAGAGGTGCACTTTCGTACAAGCTGCCTCGACAGCCTCGGCGTTCCAGCGTCAGAATACGCGGTCATCCTTCATCGCGTTCTTATGCGATCGCTTCCCGAAGATATCGCTATTCTCTACCGTCAACGCATGAAGGAGACTGAGCCCGATGACGGGGCTACTCCGAGGTCGCGGCAAGAGGAGGTGAGAAAGGTCATGAAGTTCCTGCAGGTGCAAGTCGAGAGCAGAGAAGAGAGCCACGCCTCCCGTTCAAGGTGCCTACCGAAAACTACCTCCGCGGGACAAGGGCGGTGCCGACCTTGTCTACCACCGCCGGTACCGTCAGCATTAGCCTTGGCCGCAGGATCAGCATCGAACGAGCATCCCTGCTGTGTACTGTGTGATGACCGTGACCACACCATAAAGGACTGCCACGCCACTTTGTCAGCCCACGAGATCAGACGCCGGCTTGCTGGAAAGAACTGTTGTTTTAAATGTGGCAGAGAGGGCCATGTAGCACGAATGTGCCGCAACGCCGCGTGGATCAAGTGCAAGTTATGCTCGAAACGTCACCTTTCCGTACTTTGCGCCATATGGAACCAAGATCGCAACTACCCGTCTCCGGAGAGCAGGGATCCACTTGTCCACCATGATCCAACGAAAAGTGTCAAGCCGCCAGTGACAAGTGCTCCAGCTAGTAGTGATATGTCTGCACCTGTCTTGATGCAAACGGCCACAGTTTGGGCGTCCGGAAAACACAATTCCGTGTTAGTTCGACTACTGCTTGACACCGGCAGCCAGAGAACCTTTATTCGACGCGACCTGTCCAAAAGGCTCGACCTGCCTTCCCTCGGGACAGAAGACCTCTCTCTCTGGACGTTTGGCACTTCTAAGTGTTCCCGCCCTTACAGCTGTCGAAGTGTCAAGCTCGAACTTCATAGTCGGTTCGACTCACGTAGCGTCACCGTAGATGCGTTGGAGGTACCGGAAGTCTGCACCGTGAAGACTCCAGCCATCGGACCAGATCTCCTCGCACAGTTGCGTGAACGCAAGATGTTTGTCGCAGATGATAATCGACTGGGCGATCGGCCGATACCGACAATCAGTGTCCTTATAGGATCAGATTGCTATTGGCGCATAGTGACCGGAAGAATAGAACGTCTACGCAGCGATCTATGCGCGGTTGAGACGGTCTTCGGTTGGCTAGTGCAAGGCGTCTACCCAGTAAGGCCCGCCAATGCCTTGCCTAATTGGAACTGCAGCGCATCTGCCCTATTCCTTGCGTGTGAGCGGAATGGGCAAGCCGAACCTGACATTGCTGACCCGACGGAGATGTGGCGACTCGATGCAATAGGGATAACCGACCCTCAGGATACCGCTGGAGTTTGTGACCAAACGGCAATGACTCAGTTCACACAGTACGTGCACAAGGAAGCTGGACGTTACGTGGTTCCTCTGATGATAAGGCACCAGGGAAGACTGACTAGCACCAATCGAAGTGTCGCCGAAAACCGGCTCAGACGCCAGCTTCAGCGCTTCGACGGACAACAGGAGCTACTCCAGGAGTATGACCGCACCATCAGTGAGTACTTCAAAGAAGGTCACGCCGAACGTGTCGACACCTCTCGAGAACCCGAAGCGACGGTTTACTACCTTCCGCACCATGCAGTCATCCGTCGGGAAGCTATCACTACGAAGATACGCGTAGTGTTTGACGCCTCTTCCCATGAACGGGGCGAGTCATCGCTCAACGATATCTTGGACAAAGGGGTGAAACTTGGTGCCGAGCTCTTGCAACTGCTTGTACAGTTCAGGATGAACCCAATTATCCTGACAGCGGACATCCGGAAGGCTTTCCTTCAAATTTCAATCCGACCTGAAGACCGCGACGCTCTCCGCTTTCTATGGGTTGACCGACTGCCCGGCGACGAGGGGAAAATACCTTCCATCGTCGAATGGCGAATGACTCGTGTGCCCTTCGGAGCGTCGTCTAGCCCTTTCCTTCTATCTGCTACTTTGCAGCATCACTTCGAAATGTGGAAAAGGGCTCAGCCAATAATAGCTACACGCCTAAAGACATCATTCTACGTGGACGACCTCGTCATAGGAGCTTCCACTGAAGAAGAGGCCCTCGAAATCTACCGTGCTGCATTAGCCATCTTAGCAGATGCAAGTATGGAGTTGAGAAAGTGGTGCTCCAACTCCAGCGTTCTTTGCCATCAATTCCTGAAGGACAACACTTCTCTCGACACCATTGGAGAAGCCAAAGCAACAACAAAGCTGCTTGGCTTAGTATGGGACCGCGAAGCTGACGATATCGTGCTTACCACCAAAGCCGTTTCCGAGTATGTCGCTGCGCACTCAGCCACGAAACGCACCATTCTGCAGTCATTCGCAAGAATCTATGATCCTTTAGGTCTTATGGCTCCGTTCATCATTCGAGCGAAATTATTGTTCCAGCAGCTGTGGCGTAGGAACTCACCGTGGGATGAGCCATTACCGGAAGACGTCGAGAAACAGTGGGAAGGCTGGACATCCGAACTACCAACGCTCTCCTCGCTGCGAATTCCACGCTGCGTCATCTGTCACAATCCGCGACAGATTTCACCGTTTGAACTTCACCTGTTCTGCGATGCAAGCCCACTGGCATACGGCGTAGCCGTCTACATGCGCTACGAGATCAGAGGAGGAACAGTTAAGGTTCAGCTGCTCATGAGCAAGTGCAGGGTCGCACCGCTGAAGACTACCTCGCTGCCACGCCTAGAGCTGCTTGCGTGCCTGTTGGCTGCCAGGCTTTGGAACTACCTCCGAGGAATTCCAGAGACATCCAGCTGTCAGGGCGTGTTTTGGAGCGACTCATCGATAGCCCTACACTGGATTGCTGCTGACGCGAGACGTTGGGAGACTTTCGTGAGAAACCGTGTTCTCGAAATCCAACGCTTGACTTCGGGGTATTCTTGGAGGCACTGTGCAGGCACCGACAACCCAGCAGATTTGCTCACGCGTGGAGTAGCAGCCCAGTTATTGACGCGCAAGTTTTGCTGGTGGACCGGTCCTACGTGGTTGTCACAGCCCCATTTGCAATGGCCTGCGAATATTTGTTCTGCTCCTTCACCGGAGGCCCTTTCTAGCGAGACCAGTGAAGAGATATCCGCTTGCCCCACCGCAGTAGTGGTACTCTCGTCGCCCCCACACGAGCCATTGCTTGAGGTTGCAAGCTTTGGACGCCTCTCCCGATTACTGCGAGTAACGGCTTGGATCATGCGGTTTCGTCGGAACGCTTCGCAGAACATGCCATCTTGTACCGGACCACTTACGGCGTCAGAGTTGCACCAGGCGGAGATGTATTGGTTGAGGCATGTCCAACACTCCGCATTCGCAATCGAAGTCAAGGCCTTGGAGGAAGAACAACGAGTTCCCAACACCTCCAGTGTGCTGACGCTACAGCCGTTTCTCGACCGTGACAGACTACTTCGTGTAGGAGGCCGACTGCAGCAGCTTAACGACCGAGAGGAATTGAAGCATCCGATCTTGCTTCCTTCAGATCACCGGTTCACCGACCTCTTGGTTGATGCAACACACGTAAGGCTCCTACATGGAGGAGTTCAGCTCACCCTCCTGGACCTTCGGGAACGCTTTTGGATCCTCAAGGGGCGTCGCACAGTGAAGCGCGTTCTGAAAGCGTGCTTAGCATGCCGCCGACGGCGCCTACTTCCCGAAGCTGCCCCTGTAGCACCCTTGCCAAGGGAAAGAATTAGTGAAGCAACACCGTTTGAAGTGGTGGGAATTGACTTCTGCGGGCCACTCTATTGTCGTGCTGAATTACCATCCACTGTAAAAGTGTACATCGTTGTTTTTTCTTGTGCTGTGACGAGGGCAGTACACCTGGAGCTCACCACAGATATGACAGCGCAAGCATTTTTGCTAGCCTTCAGACGCTTTGCAGCACGACGTGGAATTCCTGCTATCGTGCACTCTGACAACGCGAAAACATTCCGCTGCAGCGCCAAGCATTTGTGCTCCCCTGTCAAAGACAACGTTCAAGACTATGCCAGCTCTCACCGAATCCAATGGCGCTTTATTGCTGAATGTGCGCCGTGGTGGGGAGGCTTCTGGGAGCGTGTAATCCGCACAATTAAGGATGCACTGAAGCGTTGCCTGGGACGGAGCAGCTTGAGCTACAACGAGCTACTCACCGTGCTTGCTGAAGTTGAGGCGGCAGTTAACTGCCGTCCGCTCACCTACTTGGAGGATGACGTCACATCCGCAGAAGTTTTGACGCCCTCACACTTCTTAGTCGGCAAGCGTCTCGTCACTTTGCCAACAGAACAAGAAAACCCCGCTCTTATTGCTGACGCGCCTGACCTTCGACGACGAGCTCGGCATCGGGAACAGCTGCTTCGCAGGCTTTGGAAGCAGTGGAAGAAGGAATACCTTCTTTTCCTGCGCTCTGCTCACCACAGCAAGCCTGTGCCGTCATCGAACTTAAAGCCCGACGATCTTGTCGTCGTCGAGGACATAAACACTCCGCCTATGGCATGGAAGATGGGCCGCGTCGTTAAGGCGTTTCAAGGAAGAGACGGTATTGCGCGGTCCTTCCTGATACTACTATCGAACGGCCAGCAAGTGCGACGTCCCATACAGCGGCTTTACCTCCTGGAGGCGCACACGTGCAGCGCGGCCGCGGGAGTGTGATGAAAACTGAAGACGACGAAGAGGAGAGAACGCGTGAGAAAAAGGCTCGCGCTAGCGCCATCTTTGAGCAGTCGGTTCAATAAACCGCTACCGGCGGACGCGCAGTCGCTTCGTTCCTTACACTGGAAAGACAGTCTGTACAACGGGTCCAGTTGAGCGACCACTCTGATTTTCTTCCTATATTTACTATTTTTATCTTTCCAGTGTTCGCGTCTCAGGGTCGTCATAAGACATTAGGGACCTGCACAATGACGAATACGGGAGTCCTCAAAAATGTGAGTAATGTCAAACACGGCGTATTTTCACAGCTATATTGTCGAGCTAAATGCAACACAAGCAAATACTCAACCCTTTGTAGTCATTGACGTTTTTATTTACATACCACTAGCCACAACAACACGCACACACGCACGCACGCACGCAACGCACACACACACACACACACACATATATATATATATATATATATATATATATATATCTATATATATAAGAAGGCAGGAGATCGTTGAGGCGTTGGCCTACATAAAACTAGTATGCCTACAGTTTCGAGAGCGTAACTCTATTTGTCAGGGCATATATATATACATATATATATATATATATATATATATATATATATATATACATACATATACATGCCTTTGTGGTAAGTCAGGATGGTGTCTTGCGGGTACTCTAGGAATGCCGGCCCCCGCCTCACGCAAACATTAGCATACTTCGCGCTTCTTTTCCATGCCACTGTTCTTCACTTATTGCCTCGTGATTTTTTTTCTTCACAGTTTATGCTACCAATCAGCAAAAAAAGGGCTGCAGACTACCACGACAAATTCTTCATCCAGCTTACGTTTTCTGCAAGATTTACCTGTGCATTTTTTACTCAAGATATAATTATCCGGCAACTCTGATTCGAGGCTTCGTCAGACGCTGTTCAAAAAAACCACAAAACAATCCGATCGCGTAGTCTATGTTTTTAATTGTGCAAAAGATCGTTACCTGCGTAAGTTATTCGTAACTACCGTACATCCCTACAAGAAGACATTAACTCTGCAGGAAATAACCTGTATGAACTCTGCTCGGGAATTGAAAGGTTGATCGATGCGTGACAATAAATAACGCTCTTGTAGACATCCACGCCCACGCCGCTGCACTCCTGTACATTACACAATGCACATGAAACTCATTTCACAACTACAGGGAAACTGCTACCCGAGGAAGACAGGTCGCCGTGTCCAAACTGTTGCTCCAGCGTCATCCCTTTTTCAACCAGCGGTAACGAATACTAAGGAAACTACATTTTATAAATCTCGAACGCAATAAATGCAATTTTTATAACAGTGAGTGACGTAGTGATCACCAAAAGCCATTAATTCCTAATTGGCTAGAGCGCCACAAATCTACGGCATACTATCGGTGACAGTACATTGCAAAAATCTACACACACATGAGTGCCGTAGTCTTAGTAAATTTGTCAATTGTTTCGGTAACGTCGCCGTTCTTTTTTTTTTCTCAAATTAAAACAAGTTACTGGTGTGTTGTGGTACATCATGGTTAAACCTTTAACATGTGTAACAAAGCTTGGTCAATATCTAAACATTTATAATCAAGTAGCACTCGTCTCAGGTTGAATGGCAACGTTAATGCGACTAGCATTCAAACAATGTAAGCGACGCACCATGTTGTCAACATCAAAACGCGTCATGCGTGAGGCCTGTTTACATCCAGGCTCTTCTCTCGCGATACCCACTGTGTTCAGATAAGATAGCCTGAAGATATATGACAGGGGTTGAACTTCGCCGAGCAGTGAATAAATTTTAAAGAATTTTTATTTATTTATTGAAGAGCGCCAAACACACAGTAGAATCACACTCAGCGACCAGGTTGGCGTGAAAGCGGTTCAATGAAGAGCGACACATAACCACTGTCACAAACCCAGTCAGCCAAGTTGTCCCAATGGTTGGTTTCGAAACCGGTTCCATCTGCACACGCTCTACCCATTAGGCTATGAACTACTACGCTGTGACCCAAGTTGGCGAAAAAAAAAATGGTTAGATACACCATTAGGTCGCTACCTGAAAATGCGTGAATTATCTTAATACTAATCAGATTAAAACATAACCCATCGTAGCTCATGCTTAACATACGCACTCAGCTTTGATTTCTGTGCAGCGTCATGCTTTATTAGCCGCCACCGAGAAGCTTCCTGAGCAAGTAAGAGTAACTGCGATACGTATGTGGAGCGTTATCACGCTTGTGTAGGCTTCCTCGTTTACGTACGCGTTTTTATGGGGGTGAACTTTTGACGGGTCATCCAATAAAGCGCTGTTACTTACAAGACACCACTTACGGAAGTACAACAATAAAAATATTTACGGGGAGAGTTTAATTTACCTTCTTCAGAAGTTTATTTATTAAGCTGTTTGGTTTATAAACATACCAGTTTTCCCAATTCGTGTAGTGGGTCTTCAAGACAAATAATGTATAAAAAATCATCGCTATTATCTCAGTAGTATCTCTATTACTGAAGTAAGCATTCTTCAGGGTTTCATGCCTGCTTTGGTAGCAGAAGAAATTATGCGATCCATGAATATGCAAGATTTTTCCATCTTGGAGTCTATTCGAAAGTCTTGCAGGATAAGTTAATGAACGCGTGATGCAGATGGAGCTGCTAAAACGTTTGATTATGTAGAGTGCGACCACAAGTAACACGAACATGGCCAGATTCGCCCAGGACTCAATCATTAGTGATGTATTTCTCTTAGCTACTCTTCGATAACAAATAAAGTGCTCTGAAATGCATATGAAAACACATAGAATTCGTAAAATCTCATGAAGCTCCCCACACAGTTTAGGCAGCAAGCATAACAATGTATCTACTACTAAACTGCGCTATCAAATATCAACACACCTCCTGGCGAAACAGAATTATGGTGGGTCTAGCACGAGCCGCTTTCTCTTTGTGAATCTAAGCTAAAAACTTAAGAAAACCAAAGAAATGTTAACAAAGACTCAAAAACCTTGACTAAATGACTCTTCTAAACAGGTCCATTGGATTTTATTCCTTAACATGACAGAGCAAACCGTTTAAACAATCAACCAAGCGCTTACCTAAGCTAACCTCGAGATTCGTCTTTACTAAAGCACCACTGTGCACTGCTCAGCAAATGTTGTCACACTGTGCCCATGCAAGCGGGCTAACTCATCTTAGGTGGTGGTTCGGATTTCGATTACATCGTGAAATTCGTTGTACTCCGTTCCTCCGGGTGCTTGAGTCAAGAACAACTCCTCCAACGATGTACACCTCAACAACACAACATATATATATACTTCAGGGACTGTGAAAGTGACTGACGTAAAAAGAGGCAGAGAGAACAAGGAAAGGCAGGGAGGTCGAACAGACACACGTCCGGTTTGCTTCCCTGCACTGGGGGAAGATGTAAAAGGGATTGAAAGCGAGAAATCAGGAGAAAGAGAGAAAGCACTAGTCACACGTACACATTAAGGAGCACACCAAGTCCACAAACGGTCACAGAAACATGTTGACTTCAAACACTGCAACACCTTCGTTGCTTCCTGCGCCACCGATGCGCACGGCCATGGTCCAAGAACCGTGGCGCCAGAAAACGGCCTTAAGTCCAGCCGGCAAAAATTCAACAGTAACCACTAGAGATTGCGTTTTAGGGATTCTCGCGGGGACTCTATAGGTCAAACAATCACTTCATGGTCTAAAATTAGTGAAATGTCCCGTTTCGTCCCGCTCAGTCATTCCCGCACAGCGGAATGCTTGAGCGGCACGCATAAAACGTGGCATCGAGTTTGATGTTGCAGTAGGTGGCCATGATGTTGATTTGATTACTTCATCTGGTTTAACGTCCCAAAGAAACACTTTGGCTAAAAGATATACATAAAGCATTTACTGGCGGCAACCTTAGTCCGGGAGATTCGTTGTATACGGGGATACATAGGGTCTCCTGTCACGGCGAGGGAGGTGATGTGCCCTTAACGTAAGACGATGTGAGAGATGCCATGGTGGGGGGCTCCGGATATCTTTTACCACCTGGGATTCTTTAACGCGCACCTAAATAACGTGCACCTAAGCACGAGTTTTCTTGCATCTCGCCCTTATCAAAATGCAGCCGCCTACACAAATCCAGCCACCACCATAGGCACTGAGCCAGTTTGGCGGGTTTGGCTGTAATGATAAATTGATACCCAAGACCCGAACTTCCCACTGGTTAGCGCCGTAAACCTGCGCCTAAAACAGCGAATTGTCGCCGAGAATTTAACACAAGTCACGTATAATTAAGGGTAAAAACACTAGCAAATTGGCACCGTACCAACGTAAACAAATTAGCATTTCTCGCAAGTCCTCATTACGAAGCAAGTAACGCTATACTCATAAAGTAAATTCGATATGTTAATGAAATGCACCCGGCGAAAGTTCACAAAATGGCGCTAGATTTATGACATCGTTAACGTTCACCTAAACGTCTCACGAAGGTGTTAAAGGAAATGGATACGGGCTATTAGGAATGGCCATCTCCACGAGCACAAATAATTACCATTGAAACAGCATCAAGTTTATAAAATAGGCAAGCAGTCCCTGACGGCTACTGCTGTTTTCCGGCGTAAAAGATGTCACTAGCCGGCTTCTCCATCAACATAAAAAAAATAAAGTGCAAGTGCTGCACATGTTAAAAGAATATAGCAGCAGCCACAGATGCCGCGTATGCGATAAAGCACGTGCTGCCATCTCCAGCAAAAAGGAAGAAACTCTTATAAGATTTTGGACATGGCTGGCCTTCATTCTTTTTTTTTCATTCTCATTATAATAATGAACGTGTCAGGCCCAACGGCCACGTGCAGCTTTGTAATCTTTTTTTCATTTCCTCAAAGCATTATTTCCGACGCTGTCAATATGTACTGCGACCACATGCACTACACGACGACGACAAAGAGGCTTTCAGACACTCGTTATGCGCATGTTATGCATTGTGTTAGTGACTTCTCTCTATTTCGATATACCGCTTCGTCGACCTGCGCACCAGCTCTTTAAAATTTCAATGTACACTGAAAGAAGCGACACGTAACATGAGACAGCTGTGTAGCATTCTACATTCCGAATAAATTTACATTA
Source organism: Dermacentor silvarum (assembly GCF_013339745.2). Taxonomy (NCBI): domain Eukaryota; kingdom Metazoa; phylum Arthropoda; class Arachnida; order Ixodida; family Ixodidae; genus Dermacentor; species Dermacentor silvarum. Next base: position 70,601,938 of record NC_051161.1, read on the forward strand.
TTGGCGCATGTCCTCCCTTTTCGGAAGAAGATTAAACGAAGGACTGCTTTGGATCCGTAACCCAGTGCGTTCATGTCTGACTGTGTCATTCACACAAAACGCCTCGAGCGGCCTGTCGCCCGGCAATTGTGCGTGTATTCGCGGGCTTATTTCACGCTCAGAAAAACACTTTTATGTTGCACGTATTAAGAAACAAAGACTGCACCAGGAGTTTTTCATGTTGCTCTACATTTTTCTCATTGACACCTTTTGTCTAATTATAAGATTTGAGAAGTTGACTAATTCATTCAATCGGACCAATCATGTAAGTAAGCAGAATGCAAAAAAATATTCTGAGTATCTCCAAGTCGACGGCAAACAACATTACCTCGGTTCTGTCCAGCCTACGTGGCATTTGCATATTTTAAAATCTTGGTGCATGATAGTTGGGGCACCCTGTATACCCCCCACGGGATCCCATGTATATCTATGGAGCGCATCGTGTCGTGCGCTACGGACAGACGGACGGACGGACGGACAGATTTCCGAGGGAAGTAGCCCTAGAATGGTTACGCATTAGGAAGTTATGCTACATGTTTCACGTTTCGCGGGTTTCTGATTCGTGGGACGATAGATTCTGCGGCGTTTAATGAGCGTTACAACGAAAAGCGTATCCCACCTGGCCCTTCAACAGGACGCTCACCAACATGCCCGTAACGAGCTCCAAACACATGGACACTATTGCGGTGTTCGCGTTTTTGCTGCGATTGCCATTTTGTACCGCACCCTGAAGCCCGTCAGTCTAGCTGAGGCTGCAACTAGAGTTGTCTGCCAATCGTAAGGCTGTCAGGTCTGCCTGTGCACTGTTTACGAAGTGTCACACCGCTTCTAAGCGCAGAAGTATTCTCCTACTGATTGCATAACTTCCACATACAAAACGCAATATCCACCCTATGTCGGTTTAAATATCCTTTCCTACTGCGGTTCATCTTGTAACGTGCGCCGTACGCCGTTGTCACTTTCTTGAGCTACTAGTGCCACGATTCTTTGCAGAGACGCCTCATTTCAAGCTATGGTTCAAAAGTCAAAGCCTCTGCAGTGTTCATGTTTCGAAATTTTTACGTTCATAGCAAGAAGGACGATGAAATAAGCAGCATTACGTTTAGGGCAGTAGTTCAATTTACCATCCCGCAGTCACTGCTGAAACAGTATAGGTCAAAAGACCTGTCCATCTCGCACTCGCCAAATTCATGAGGCGATTTCCTCGTCATGTAATGCCGAGACAACGTCTACCTCCGGATGAAAATCACGGATATTCTAGTTGATGGCAGTAGCAAAGGAAAGTCAGCGGAAGAATAATACAAAAGAAAGTATTTTTCGAGACCTCTAAGCGACGAAGTTGCCGCTGGGGCTGCGAAAATTATAGTAAAAGGTGCAAGAAAGCAATCACTCAGAACCACCACAAATAAAGATTTTCTTGTCTGTTTCATTATCTAAACTAGACATGTTATCGGTGCTTTATTTCATGGATGCTAGAGTGTTCTTGGTGTAAACTTGTTATAAATTCAGAGTAGGGCAATTTCAGGCCTTGTGCCACGTATAGGTCATCCAAAGGTCGCGTTCGGCGATCAGTGAAAAATATTTGGCAGCAAAATTCGGGAGAGAGCTATTGTTGGATTCTGCCTCGGAAAAAGCGTCTCAAGGCTGCAGCTGGCCGTTAAGCTCGGTCGCCAAACGTGGAAGCGCAATGTGCGTTCTGTTCTCCATTCGATGACCGTAACAACCTTTACCTACTGTATAGCACTGCTACAAAACACAGCCATGCATCTATGTCAAAAACGGTGCTGTTCTATTCTGTTAGGATCCCGACCTTGCGACAGGCTGCCGCCTAGAAGCAAACTGTAGGTATGAGGAGCTAGGGCTACAACATTTTTTTCCGCTACTTGCACCGAAGAAATATGCTCACTTTGTTCTATGCACCGAGAAAAAAGAAAACACGAAGTCGATTTACTTGTATTGCTTTCCTTTTTATCAGTGTGTACGTCATGAAAATTGAACGTCACCATACCGTCCAGTCTCCTTCAAAAATGTCCTTTAAAATTACACAGTATGGCACTGTGTGGAATTTGCAAACAATTACTAGGCTGCGAAGGGCAGCTATATAATATCCAGAGGGCACACGCGAATGTGATGGCCTGCCTACGAACGCACATTGTAGGACGATTCAAAGTTTATATTTTCAATGCGGCTTTTTCTACGAATGCAGGGGCCGGTTGAGAGTGGGTGAGAAGTTATTTCTAATGACTGGCTGTGCAGAAATATTACACAGGAAAAAATGTAAATGTATTAGGGCGGCGATGCCGGAAGGAGACCCCGCCTAAAGATATATTACGCAGCTGCGCGAAGCAAGAAAGCGCAGTTTGGCTGTCGTAGGCCGAACATAGCAGGAATGGTTACTAATGAGGATGTATAGATTTTTAATAAACACGAATTGAACGAAGCAGTTCACTAAGCACAGGAGAACTAAATTTTTCTGAAAAGCAGAACCTTAAGCAAGTAATCAAAGATATCATGTGCCGTAATGTGAAATACGGACTTGTCAGTGAAGCGTAACGTCATTAAAATTGTTTGCAATAACAGTATAAGACAGCCTATTCTTCCGTCTATTAAATTTTATATCTGTTATAACAACTATAGGGTATTAGGATACTACTTTATAATAAATATAAATCGTCTTAGCATGGCAGAAGGGTTAGAAAGAAATTACCTCCGAATTAAATTAGCATACAACTATCAGAACTCTAATAAAACTGAACTGAAGACAATGACAGCAAGCCTTTGTAGGTATATCGGAACATCGTTCAACATTTATAAATATCCTTCGTATATGAGTCGTGCTTGACGATAATGACATCGATATACACAATGAAGACCACGCCGCCCACACTTATTGGTTATTTCAGACTCTAAAGCTAACGTCGTTGACACTGCCTCGTGTGATGAAGTAGTTTAGTTCCGCTTAAGCAAATTTCAAAAATTATTTTAGGACATGAGGATATATACAGATGATCTAGAGCTCAGAATTGTCATGATGCTCGGAAAACAGATGACGAGTCTATATGGTTGTGGGCGACGGTAATGTAAGTGACATCGCAGATCTCGACGATGAAGGCTTCAGGCTTCTGTGCCATAGGTTAGAAGGTGTATTGCGAATCATCATCATCCGCCTATATTCATGTCCACTGCAGAACGAAGGCCTCTCCCTGCGATCTGCAATTACAGCTGTCCTGTGCTAGCTGATTCTAAATTGCACCTGCAAATTTCCTAGCTTCATCACCCCCCCCCCCCCCCCCCTAGTTTTCTGCCGTCCTCGACAGAGCTTCCCTTCTATTCGTAAGCATTCTGTAACTCTAATCGTCCACCGATTATTCATCCCACGCATTACATGGCCTGCCCAGCTCCATTTGTTCCCTCTTAATGTGAATTAGAATATCAGCTATCCCCGTTTGCTGTGTGATCCACAGCACTCTCTTCCTGTCTCTTCACGTTAGGTGTAACATTTATCGTTCCATCGCTCTTTGTGTCGTCCTTAACATGCTCTCGAGCCTATTTGTTAACGTCCAAGTTTCTGCCGGTAGAATGCAATGATTGTACACGTTTCTTTTCAAAGACAGTGGCAGCTCCCAGTCAAAATTTCGCAATGCCTGCCATACGCATCCTATCCAATTTTATTCTTTTGTAAATGTCCTTCTCATGATCAGGGTCCCCTATGAGTAATTGGCCTGGTTAAACGTACTCATTTACAGACTCTAGAGGCTGACTGACGATCCTGAATTCTTGTTCCCTTGCCAGGCTATTGAACATTATCTTTGTCTTCTGCATATTAATCTAAAACCCACTCTTACACTCTATTGGTTAAGGTCCTCAATCATTTGCTGTAATTCATCCCCATTGTTGCTGAACAGGACAATGTCACCTGCAAACCGAAGGTTGCCGAGATATTCCGCGTTGATCCTCACTCCTAAGCCTTCCCATTCTAAGCGACTGAATACTTCTTCTAAGCAGGCAGGGAATAGCATTGGAGAGATGTGTCTTCTTGCCTAATCTTTTCTACTTTTCTTGTGGAGAACCGATGTAGCTGCGGAATATTTGTGGATATTTGCCAAGATATTCACGTATGCATGCCTCCTGTACTCCCTGATTACGCAATGCCTCTATGACTGCTGGTATCTCTACTGAATCAAATGCATTTTCATAATCTATGAAAGCCATATAGTGAGGTTTATTATACTCCGCAGATTTCTCGATTACCAGTTGTTGACATAGATGTGATCCATTGTAGAAATTCCCTTCTTTCAGCCAGCCTCTTGGTTGATTCAAGTCAAGTGTTGCCCTAATTCTATTGGAAGTTATCTTGGTGTATATTTTATACAATACTGAAAGAAAGCTAATGCGCCGAAAATTTTTCAATTCTCTAACGTCTCCTTTCTTATGGATTAGTATAACGTTGGCATTCTTCCAGTTCTCTGGTGCGCGTTAAGTCGTGAGGCATTGCGTATAAAGGACCGCGTATAGTGTATACCTTATAGACCTTATAAAAAATCAGAAGCTTAATTAAACCTCTCCATACTCAGACATCTGAAGTTACTTTTTGGTGCATCGCACGTAGGAGCTTGTTTACTGCTGAGGAAGCGTTGTATTCACATGTTCAGGATTAAAACTATGCAGACGGCCGGCAGCAAGTTGGTTTCAGGAGTCATGGTCTCACACGGATGGGCAAATCATACTTGAGGAACACTTGTATTGTTAGACATATGCCGTAGAAGTACACAGATCGGACCTGTCAGACAACCTAATACCACAAGGCGTTTATCACGCAAGAGGAGTCCCACATGGTGTCTAAACTCCTGAGTCGAAGTGGAAGCCTCGTCGTTGGACACCGTGGATCTGAGGTTCACTTCAAACACTGATAGTCCCGGAAACAACAACTTGTGTTTCACAAGGGACGAACCCAGTGATGAAGTAGGTACATAGCTTCGGTGCTTCAAGAATCAGCGCTACCGACAAGTGGCTAAATACTGTCACGTTGTAGTAACGGTGAAAAACTTAGTAGCTAAAATTCACGCAGAAACTCTCCTGGGAGTTGTCGAAGTATGCATAAGCATTGTGCCACTGGCTCATCTCCGCGCAGCCCGTTGTCATTATCAATGTTATGAAACTTGATCCGACCAGTATAAACCCTTATCAACCCCTTATCCGTCGTTATCAACCTTATTCGATTACATTCGACACTTATCAACACATATCGGTTGTTGTCAACTTTATCGGACTCAATCGATTCTATCACAGGTATCGAGACTACGCGGCGCACATGCCACATCCCCTGACCCGTGTCACGATACGATCCTGTTGATGATGATGATGATTTATGGGCATCCGCTTTGAAACGGGGCGGTGATAAATAGTCACCTAGGCCTGCTTGAGCTCACCAGGTACAGCTACATGCAACTGTTACATGGTGGGACACCTGGTGGAATACAACGCAACTGCGATGCAACGCTTGCACGTACCGATGCTACGCGACGGCCCATGTCACATTCCGTGACAAGTGATATGATACGATGCTAATGATGATTGTGATGATGATGATTTATTGGCATCCTTCTTGAAACGGGGCGGTGACAGTCGCCTAGCCTGCTTGATGAACTCAGGTGCGCTATACATGTTTTAGAGCGCAGCTCCTAGGCGCCCGTTCCTACGTTGTGCGTCGGCATCGGCGTCCCTCGGTGTAACCGAGCGAACGAACACAGTGAAGGATGAAAGAGCGAACGCGAAGCGCAGCGGGGCACCAAATACGGCGACAGTAGAACAGAGCGCGAGGAGGAAAGCGGAGGAGGAGGGTATGGCGAAAGCGTGAGAAGCGTGGTGCCGCGCAAGACGTGTTCTGCGGAGACGAGCGCTACGAGATGGCGCCAGAGTGGCAGGCGTCGTCTGTACACCGATGACGCAATCGATAAGCCATGCAGTTAGCACGTCCACCGATATCATATATTGAAACAAAGCACTGCATGCCCGGGGGTCTGTCTGCGGCGGCTGCTGTGAATCGCGCCCACGCGTCACCCACGCGTTGCCTCAAGCGATCTCCGACTAGCGAGGTTTTCGCGCCACACTTTCTTTCGTTTGCAACACACGAGAAAGATTGTCCGCGCCAGCCAATATATTGTGGAATGAGAACATGTATAGAGCTGTGCTCAAATTTCGTATTAGGGAGTATCGTAATCATCCGTGAATTTTTTTTTCCTTCCAGCATATTTGTATGCATATTCTTCTTTTTCTTTCTCAAACCTTCTCTATCTACTTTCTGCCGCTACGTATGCTGCTGCTGATGATGATTATTTATTGGCATTCCCTTTGAAACGGGGCGGTGACAAATATTCACCTAGCCTGCTTGATTTAATCAGGTATGCTGTGCATGCCTTTATCTGGCATTATTGTGTACATTTAATTTATTTTCCCTCAATATCCACCTTGTAGAGCACTGCGCGGGCTCGGGCTTCCCCGAAAGCCCGGCCGGGCCGGGTAGGGCAGTTATTTCACGGGCTCGCGGCCGGGCTCGGGCACGGCATGTGCTTTTTGACCCGGGCACGGGCCGGGCTCGGGAATTTTGACGCGGGCCCGGGCCGGGTTCGGACTTTCTGGTGGTGTGCATGTAACGTGCAGCGAGTTATCCTCGCGCGTCTCGACTCTGAAAAACCTAATGCCCCGGCGCTAGCTGCAAGCTAGCAGTGCTACTCTTGAGTACTTCCCTTTTCGTCTTCCGTCGTATTTTGCGCTGTTTGAACAGAATGCAAAAGTCCAGAAAGACCGAAGTCCCTAAGACACCTAAATCAATGTCATTAATGCTTTCAGTGTGGTGCAAGTGCGTTCGCGACTTGCTGGTTCTGCAAAGGCGAATTGGTAAAACGATGACTGGTAAGATACGATAATTCGTCACGCGGCTCAAATATGGCACTGCGTCCATCCATGATTGCACGAATGTTCTCAACCGGCCGCCTAGGAGCAGCGCATTACGCTGCAGCATGGAGGAATGAGAAGCTTTCTTTCTCAATTTACTCCATTCATGCGCTGCGCTCATGACCATTCGTGGCTGAGCTTCGGCTATATAGTGTACTAGAATACGGTTGAGTGGGACGAGCGGCTGGGCGGCGCATGCTTGGCAGTGAGACGCCCGACGTAGAAAAATATCATGGTGGCGCTGCGATAGAAGTGGATTGGGCCGCATCAAGATCGCGCCGTTGGAAACTGCTCGCAAAACTGCTCGTCAGGGTCATTCGTACTACTTCGAGCGCTGGTATTTGTTTTCAGAACGCTCAAATGGTGTTCATAATTACATATTACATTTATTTATGCCTTAAGAATAAATTCATTTCATTCTCTTCTTCATTCTAATTTTTTTAATGCCGCTCGGTGATCTTTTTCGGTCTCGGGCCGGGTTCGGGGCCGGTTTCGAGCCGGGCTCGGGCCGGGTTCGGGCCTAAGGTAAAGGGGTGGCGGGCCGAGCCGGGTGGGTAACGTAGATTATTTCCGGGCCCGGGCCGGGCCCTGGTCTCGCCATCAAACTTTTGGTCGGGCTCAGGCGGGCAGCCCAACGTAAAAACGGGCCCGGGAGGGGCCCGGGCTGAAAAAACCGGCCCATGCAGTGCTCTACTACCTTCTACCGCTACCTATGACTGTAAGAGATCAAATTAGGTCGTATCAATCTCTTCCCTGCTTTTTTTCCACCGATACTCTAAACGCCTCTTGCTTATATCAACTGCTGAGCGGTTGATGCTTCTGTCCACTTTAAACCCAAACACTTCTGGAAGGTGTACGTCGCCTACTGTTCTCACAGGATGAATCCCTTCACATTCCATTAGGATGTGCTGAGTGGTCTCCGGATTTTTACTGCAGCATACACATGCCTCATCTAATTCCGAATATTTGTTCCGGTATGTTTTGGTCCTTAGGCAACGGGCTCGAGCCTCAAATAGCAAGGTACTGCCCTTTGTGTTATCGTACAGATTTTGCCTTCTAATTTCTTATCCTTCTTGTAAATCTCCATGGTCTTTTTTATTTCCATTTTTTTGCATCCAATTCACTGTCTCTATTTCTCTTGCTTTCTTTCTGATGACTCCTGGTTGTCTATTTAGAGTTTCAACTATCTTGTACTTGGTTGCCAACTTTCTTGACCTCTTCCTTCATTCTGTGTCCACGCTTTTCAGGAACAGATACTTGTGCACTTTAGCCACCCATTTATTTTCATCCATGTTCCTGAGTTTTTCTTCAAACTAATTTTGCTCTATGCTTCTCTGACTTCAAAAAAGGTCCATCCCATGTCACCCTGCACTGCCTCATTTGTGGTTTTATCGTGGGTTCTCAAAGCTAACCGGCCTACTGATCTTTGGTTGACTTCCAACCCCGACAAGATATCCGATTTTAAGAATATAATGGCATTTGCGAACGTTAGCGCTGGCACCATTACTCTTTTTCAGATTCCACGCACCACCTAATACTTATTGTAGCCCCACAGTGCTCCTGTGTTTCATTATTGCTGCATTCCGCTTAACCTTTATGTTCTGTTATCTTGGTGGGATCTTGAGTAAGTCTTTCTTTCGTTTATGTAAACGTCGAGGTACTTATATTGCTTGACCATGGGTATGAGTTGCTGTTCAATTGACACCACGTAATTAGCGGACTCTTCATTACAGATCATAATTCTGATTTTTCTGCTAAACTTAAGGCCTAGATTTGTCGCTGCGCTGCCACAGATACTTTCAAAGGTCTGTAAATCTCCTTTATTGTCCGCTAGTAGCACTATGTCGTCCGCATACGTCAGTCCAGGGGCCTTCTGTTGCACCATTTGTTCATTACGCATGTAGGATAAATCAAACCCTAATTCGCTGTTTTCTTGTCTTTTAATGCATTTAACATAAAACGTGACCACTAATAGAGACAGAGGACATCCTTGCTTCAGTGCTTGATGAATTCACACCACTTCATTACCTTTTCGACCTTCTCATACAACTTGTACTCGGTTGTCTCTACATATCTCCCTCAGCAGCTCCACTAAATCATCATCTATGCCTTCGAGCTTAAGGATATCCCATAAAAATTGCCGGTTTACGTTGTCATATTCTCCTTTAATATCTAGAAATGCTATCGACATTGAAGAAGTTGATTTATTAAGACTAATTATGTAATTAGGCTGAGTGCAAAAATAATCTGAGTATCTCCAAGCGACGGTAAACAACATTACCTTCGTTCTGTCCAGCTACATGGCATTTGCATAGTTTTAAATTTTGGTGCATGATAGTTGGGACACCCTGTATATGACTCGTCGAATGTTCCAGCGTAATCGCTGGTGCCCGCGTGTCTTCCAGAAAGTCATACACTATTCGTGTCGCGCATACAATCAGAATACATAAGGTTCGATGACAACAGACAACGAATAGATCCATCGAAAAGATTCGAGAAACTTCTGATACATGTAGGCGCATCCTGCGCTGAGCGATGACGTTTAACATTTGTTAGCCGGTGGAAAAGTGGTCACCCGAGCAAGGTAAAAAAGTACACGTGTCAATGCCCCCCTCTTGAAAAGCATCTTCCCAATGCTGCAAACACAAGAGCGAAAAACAAAAGTACCCATAGTAAAGAACAAATAGCAAAGCAAGATAGACGAAATGACGAATCAAGTGACCATTTCTAGCAAAGTCATTTATTTAGAGTAGACGTATCACTAATATTTTATTGCTCGTAATTAAACGCTAAACTTTGCTTAAATATGACCATTCACACGGCATCCATTTCCTGCACACTTGAACGCCATGTCACATTTCCTCGTTCTTAAAAACACTTTGAAAACGTGCGTGTGTAAGCTTTTATAATGCTTTCGAGTGGCACAAATGGTAATTTACTGCAAAACCCTATAATTAGCCCGCCAGCTATAAGCTTTGGCTGCTCACCACCTCTAATTTCCCCCCCCCCTCCATTTACGGCAAATGTGAGGACGGTGCCATGTGTTTTTCACTGAGAACACCGGAGAAATCTTCTACACGTTTTCATATGATGCCTAAAAATAGAGAGGAAATGAGAATTGAGTGATTATACACCAAGTTCGTAATTCCAGAACGTTCGTAATCCCCTCTACGAAAATTACCGCAAACATGCCCCCTTCTCCATTTTTACAAAATTTGAAATCTGAGTCCAGTTTAGTTACCTCAGGGCACTGGGAAACATTGCGTATAAAAGTTCTATAGAACCTTTGAGTAATTTACTGGAAAGGCCGCGAATAACCCATACACTTTGACCTTTCTATGCACCTTTTTCGTAATATTCTCCACAATTTCACCAAATTTGAACCAGGTTTCTATTATAGTTCACCCAGAGCACTGGGTACGCGGTTCGTAAAATACACTTAAAATGCTCAGGAACTCTTGCACAAAAAAAAATTACTGCAAGACCTGCTATAAAGCCACACGTGTTGAACTTATAGCCAACATAACCAATATAGCCCCATAGCCAATATGTTCACCTCATAAGCTAGGTGCCACCTGACGTTCACGGAGGACACAGTGGCAACCTTATACGCGTTTTCTACAATGCCTGAAAATAGGGATTAAGCCAGTATTGTGTAATTATCTGCAAGGACCGTATTTATTCCACAACCCTTGAAATTCGCTCACCCATTGCGCCTAACACTGAAAATTTAAGCACAGTGCTTAGGTGTGTTCAATGAGAACATCAGGGAAGCATTATAATCACTTTGCATAACACCTAAAATTTGAAAGAAAATGATTAGAAGGCAATTATCTCCAAAGCACATGATTAATCTTGGGACTTTGTATACACATAATTCCTTACGTTGCACCATTGCCGTTAAATGTAAACACAGTACCACACTTCCTCACAAGACACTGTAAAACCTTGCCGATAGCGGCTGCCTAACGATTTCGCACACATGCGTAACTAATTCATAGCAAAGGCTATAATTGTACTCTCCACTTTAGACAACAAGGCACCGTTTCGAGCTCACTAAAGAAACCTGCAAGACCTCCTAGGAATATCACATAACACTTTCAAATAGGGAGAAAACCGTACTGTTTATATCTAAAAAACACGTAAAACGATAAACTGTAAAGTTTGGTCGCAGACTGCTCCTGAGATGCCCTCATTTTTATGAAATTTGTACTCAGTGCAACATATCAGTTTTCTCAAAACACTGCGAAACATTCTGTGCGACGGCTGTACAACTCCCTCTAACTGTTGTATATGTAACTTTTTGCAAAGGCTCTATTGAACCTGAACAATTTGTAGTCTGACCTTACTTAACCCTTAATATATCCGCGATCCCCAAGAACACTGAATCTCGGTGTCACGTTTAGTCCTCTTAGGATGCCGACATTTAGTCCTCTTACGATACCGAACTTACTACGCGCTTCGTTTGACGCATCTAATGGCTTGTAAAATGAGCCGTATTTCTTTGCAATGCTTCCAATTCACCTTCAGACTTGAAGCTTTCAGTGCAGATGACCCATATGATTCCCTCTTTCTCTTTAAACTTACATGTGTGGCCGTATTTGGTTGTCCCATGGCACTGAGATAACTTTCAATACGTTTTATATAACGCTCTAAACAAGCTAAACCGAGAGAAAACGAGTGTTTAGAAATTTTTATTTAGCCCTTGAATAAACCACACATCTTACAACGGCCCTCCCCTCCATCCTCCCTAATATTCCCCCACTGACTCCAGAATACGCATGTAACGTTTTCGAGTGCTTCTAGTCCCAATAACAGCTTAGCTCTTCAAAAGCTTCTGTAACACTATCTTTAGAAATCCTGCCCCCTGTTTACACACAGCTCGCTGTCCATCCATTTTCCCAAGGTGATCTCAAGAGACGAACAAAACTTCTGCGCAATATCCAATCCACGTGGAGCGTGATTTGACCTTAGTTTATGCATAAGGCGAACCCTTTATAGCGGATTACACGGAAGCTCATAAAAATAGCTTTGTTCGAAACTCCTTCGACGACTTTCGAAGGCTGCGCAGCAGCGATAATTTTTTTCTTTGTGTTGAACCTTATATTAGAAGTGTGCCAAACGGATGCAGCCCTTAATTCTTTACACTTTTTGCAGTCTTTTGTCTGCCTTAGGCTTCTTATACTTTTTACTGCCTTCACCAAGGTAAAAGCAAGCGCGAGTTATTCATTGAGCGCGCCAAAGAGGTTCAAGTCCTCGGCAAATCGTATTAACTGATTATTTACCTCATTATTTACCCTTGGGGGCTCTGGTTCTTCTAGGGCGTAGTCTTCTGTAGAGAGGACTTTCGCAGTTTCATTTGCGTAGTGTTTGCTCCACTCGGTGCCTGTCGATGCAAAGAAAACCATGTTGTTCCCATCATGTACACAATAAAATCGGGCTGTGCATCATTGCACTGTGGACTGCAGGATTGTAGAGCTAAAATGCAGTCCTGAGCGACACAAGCCGTCGAACGAATGCGCTTCAATACGTCGACCCTGACCACAATTGAAATGCGCGCACTGCAGAAAACTTTCTCATGACAAGTTTCTGGACTGACCTGAACACCCCATTAAATCCTTCATCGCCGCAGAAGTAATTGTGCTATGAGGTGACGGTTGCAGCTTCATCTACTAGTATAAAAAACGTCACAGCCCCACCCGAAACGCGAAGCATCGATTGCGATATGCGATAGCAAATTAATAGACGGCTATACGAAGTAAGGACAGTAGTTTTATGGGCGGTGCAAACTTGTAAACATTCGCTTCATAACTAAATTAACAATAATGGTGTCACGCGCGCACAAGCAAACATGAGCACATCTCACTCTATGACCACGGAAACTCGCCGTGAAAACGCTTCATGACGCAGCGCGGCAGCGAGCGAATTTACCTCCGTGCTGCGTCTCGCATCAACACGAACAAAGCCACGGAAACGCAGCGCACGGAGGACTGTGTTCCCTACACAGATCCCTTTCAAGATACAGCGGCCCGGGCGCCGCCTGAAGTAGAACGCCCCCCCCCCCCCCCCCTACCTAAGCTCACCCCGGAGCATTGCGTGCGACGGAAGACGGCGCGCTTCCTTCCCGCTTTCTTCCCTTGCGTGCGCGAGATTGAGCCGCCATCGTCGGCTCACCCTCGCAAGCTTCCACTCCCACATGTAGCATACGGCGCTATATACGACGATGTTATCGCCTTTGACCGAACGTGCCACGCCGGCGTGGCAAAGGAAGTGGTATCGATGACGATGGGCTCCTCTTTGGCTCGACTCGGACCACGTGCAATGTTGTGCGCATGCGCGAGGAAGGCTTGTGACTTTCTTACCATCCACCAGCTCACTTTGACCACCGCCGAACCATGCGCACCCCCCTACCTTGCGAGGGTTGAAAGACACCAGGAATCAGGTGTGGCGGGCCTTTGTGCGCGCATCCCTTTCATAGGGGACTGCACTTTGAGGGAGGAATGTGCCTTATGGCCGAGGTCGAAAATGAACCTTACAAGATAGCTGGTTTAATATTTTCATGCTGTTAGGGGATGTATAATTTTATTCTACTAGAGAACTATTGTTCCCAAGACGACTTTTTCTCCAAATGCAATAAAAATTAAAAAGTAATATCCTACAGGGTAAATTATATAGTTATTTTATTTTGCACAGGAACATCAGATATCACTTGCCGCTTTCGAAGCCGAAAATTTGCTTCATAGAGCCCAGCGCAAAACAATGCTGAAAGGTATTCTTGTCAAGTAATATTACTTTTATAGTTGGAGATGTGCAAAGCGTTGCGGCAATGTCGTTACCGGTCTTCAAGCGCACGAAGCACGGCAAGAGCATGCCTTAGATATTCTGACTCTTGGTACCGCGGAATGCCGTAATTGCGAATGCCGTAATTACGAATGTTGTATGACCACCACAAAACCTTATCGGAGCTCAGAACTTTGTCGCCGTGTCATGAAGCGAAAGCACTGAATATTATGAGTGCATAAATATCAATTTTCCACCAGTTCTCTCATAGCAAGCAACAATCGCCGTGAAGCAGGTATGTTGAAATTGACAGTTACTTTGCCTTCGCTTTGATGAAAAATCCTATTAGAGTTTTCTTTTTTTTAATAGGGGAGGGGGAGGGGGGGCGTCGGTAGGATGAAGGGACGAAAGCGTGCGAATAGGGAAGCGAACAAAGCTGCATTTTTATAGTCACGACAATTCAATTTTTTTTCACAGAATAATTTCGCAGGAATTCGACACTTGCAACGAGTTCAGCTTTTTTTCGGTCTTCTACCTGTGAACTTTCTCAGGACACTAGCTCTCACTAAGCAGCAGCTGTATTTTGTGCAGCCTTTTGGATGTTTCAGAGGCAGCATTCCAGCACCGTGTTACTCTGAGTTCTGATTCTTCTTTTTAACAGGGAACGTGACGCTTCTGTGCTGTTATGTTCCCGCTTAGGCGTACTACTTATATCGCGGAGTGCACGAACCTGATTATCTCGTTACAAAGCTAGTTAGTGGCCTACCAATAGTAGTGCGTGGTAAGGGCCGATTTACGCTCGAGCCGCACGCCACACCGCCCGCCTGCCGCACACATGCTGTCGGGCGCAAAATGCCATAATTCGCAGGCTGGTGCACATAATTCGGTTTACACTGCATGTGCGAGCCGAGTTTAAATCTAAATTTGTACACCAGTGTGCGAAATGTGAAGTTTCCCACACGCGTGCGGCAGGCGGGCGGTGCGGCTCGAGCGTTAATCAGCCCTATAAGGCCGGGCTAAAGCTGTGCAACTGGTGCGCGGCCAGCATAGTACTCCGCTATCATAACACCGTTCAGTTGGTGTAGCGCAAGCTAATTTTCTCGAACTGTGCTGACGTCACCGCAGGCTCACTTAGTCTAGTCTAACCTCCAAAAAATTGTTCTAATAACAGTTTACTAACATGTTTCTTTAAAACTTTTAGTAGCAATCCGTCGACAATTCGCTACCGACTTAGATTGAAACTGCGATTTTGATTGCTGATTGCCGACTATGTTATACATCCACATTATATTTTTTTTTGGCAAACAGCACGAGCAGTTGACGTACTAAAGATGCATGTCCTTCGGGAAAAGAAACATTTTAATGGTGTATAGTAAAACATTCTTTACACAAAAGTAAATCTTTCAAGGAGTATTAGAGATGTTATTTGGACAAACGTAAGAAGGAAGTCTGTTAACGGTGTACTTAAAATATTCTTTATACAAAAGTAAGAAGGAAGTCTTTTAACGGTGTATTAAAATATTCTTTGTACAAAAGTAAGAAGGAAGTCTTTTAACGGTGTATTAAAATATTCTTTGTACAAAAGTAAGAAGGAAGTCTTTTAATGGTGTACTTAATATATTCTTTATACAAAAGTAAGAAGGAAGTCTTTTAACGGTGTATTAAAATATTCTTTGTACAAAAGTAAGAATTAAGTCTTTTAACGGTGTACTTAAAATATTCTTTATACAAAAGTAAGAAGGAAGTCTTTTAACGGTGTATTAAAATATTCTTTGTACAAAAGTAAAAAGGAAGTATTTTAACGGTGTATTTAAAATATACTTTATACGCAAGTAAGAAAGAAGTATTTTGACACACTATGCACAAATGTTACTAGAATGTAAATCTAAAGAGAATTTCAGTAAATAGATAGTTCGTAAGAGTTCTAAATAATTTTAATAGGCATTTTTGTAAGGGCAGGTAGGGGCACGCGGTGTAGAACTCTCCCCCCCCCCCTCCCTATACATCCTCGGTAGCTTTGCCAGCGACTGGAAGACGGCGCGCTCTTTTCCCGCTTTCCTGCCTTGCGTCAGCGATACTGAGCTGTGATAGCCTTACCCTCACACGCTTTGACTCGCACATACAGCATACGGCGACGATTGTATCGCCCGTGAACTTTATACGGAACCTCACGGCGACGACGACGGCAGAGAAGCACCTGGAGTGTCCTTATAATTGTTATCGCAATAAGAATGTACAAGCGAAGTAACACAGAGGCATTGGGTTGCATGGAATTAGAAGTGATAATACGTACTGACTGATTTTGGATATGCTGAAATGATGATAAGTGACAAGCGTACGTGTTGCCCCATGAAACAATACCGTAATTAATGTTACTATGAAGTAAAACAAAACAGAACGCTATCGGAGCGTCACGAGAAAAAAAAGCACAAGCTTTGATTAATGTGCGGATACCAAACGCAGTCTTATGCTTGAGATGTTGGAAGTGACAGCGAAATGTAAGGTTACAGTCAAGATGTATGCCAAGAAAAGTAACATCGTTGCAAGCGGTAATTGAATTAATTCCAAGCTTTAGTTCAAGAATAAACATTAAGGGCCTCTGCGCCCTTTTAAACAACATAAATTTAGTTTTTAGAGGAATAAGATCTAAGTCACTGTTGCTATACACAATTTCATAATGTTACTCAATGCAATATTTAACATTGAAGTAAGAGCAGTAATAGATCTATTAGATGAAGATATGGTTGTGACATCTGCGTATAAAACACAATGATCGTAGTAGTTGGAGTTAGGAGAATCCGTAAGAACATTAATATATAGAACGAAAAGCAAAGGACTATTGCCGGTCAAGTAAGCAATTTTCAAGAATGTTAGCGCAGGACCGGTTATACCATAAAACTCAAGTTTAACAAAAAGGACTTGATGGTTAACCGTGTCAAAAGCTTTAGTGAAGTCTAAAAAACAGATGCGACTAATTTTCCCGAACCGATACATTTTTTATGAAGTCGGTTAGAGACAGCACAGCTAGATTAGTGAAACCTTCAAGGGCGCAAACCAAATTGCTTGTTTTTTTGCAACCTTAAACTTTGTTAAGTAGTTATTAAGACGTTTGAGAAATGTTTCCTCAATGAATTTACTAATGCGGGAAAAAATTGCAAATGGTCGGTAATTAGTAACTGTTTGTTTGTCGCCTTTGCTTAAAAACAGGAATAATCTTAGCGTTTCTTTTTTTTAATTGAAGGATTGAGCCGTGTTTAAACATAGGGTTGATAATATTACAGAGTTTGTCCGAAACTAATTGAGCAACCAGTTTTAAATGCCTCACACAAGTTTTATCTAAGCCAGTCCCTGTATTTTTAAGATTAGCAATCGTGGAAAACACTTCATTTGGTGTAGCTGGTAACTGGAAAAATGACTGTGTCGTACGGCTTACAGTGTTATACAACTGCGCAAGTATGTCGTTATTAGAATAAACGGAAGAAAAGTCGTCCAAGAAAGCATTAGCTTTTGGGCTCAGAAAGTGTCAGACAATTGTAATTTAATTTGGGTATAGAGCCATCAATAGGTGACTTGTTAAGAAAAGAGTTAAGTAGCTGACAATGATTTTAGGGTTATTGTTATTCTAGTCAAATTTATTTTCGCAATACCTTGTTTTCGCCTGTTTAAATAAAACGTTCAATAATTTACGGTACCTGTTAAATCGTTTAGCCAGTCCAGTATTAAAAGGCTGACGTATACCTTTTTTGTTTTGCTTTTTTGTGTACGGGTTTTCCTTCTTTCTTAAGCTTTCTAAAACACCATCTTTGATACATGGGTTGTGCGAATATTTATATTTCTCCCACATATTACAGAGCGTGTGTTGGTCAAGATTGCCAATAAAAATAAATAGCAAGATTCGTTTAGTGCTGCTTCGGTATCAAACATAGAATAATTTGGCGACCAATCAGTTTTACTGATGGCTTCAACAAAGGTATCTGCACTAACTGCAGAAGTAAAGTAACTAGTATCATTCTCCTGCATTTCAGTGCTAAATGTAAGAAAAGTTGGTGAATGATCAGTTATGCCCTATTTCACAACCCCGGGACAAGGCGATGGTGATATGTTAGATAACACGTGATCAATGAGCTTGCCACTCTCACGAGAGGAGATTCTAGTGGGACAGTCAATGAGTGACTCAAAACCAAATCCAGTAACACAGTCAGTGTTAGCTCTGTACGAAGTGGTATCAGTGTCAATTAAGTTAGTATTATCATCACCTGCAATCAGTACATCCTTATTTTCAAAAGTTAACTTTGACAATACGACATCAAGAAAAAGCAGGAAATCGCTAAGGGAAGATGACGGTGAGCGATAAATTCAACCAAGAATCAAGTTCTTATTATTAACGACCTGTCGACCTTTATCTACATGGACTCACAATGATTCACGTTAACTGTCAGATCAAATCTGCGCGTGTAGGTGACAGCTTGAGAAATAACAATGGCGGCACCACTACGACTATCAGTTGCACGATGACAATACCCTGTTTGATAAGATGAAAAATCGCTCATCTTGTTAGCACCAGAAAGCCAAGTCTCCGATATGCAGATGAGAGTGAAGACATGCTGAAGGGAGGCGATGAAGTTATTAATTGGATCTACGTTCTTTCGAAGGCTCCGAATTGAAGTGATTGTTTTGTTTCTTATTTTCTTTTTTTCGTTTTTTGTGTTAAGGCGAGACTTTACGTGAACGGCGGAGAGCAATGCCATGAAAACAGAAGGGCGAAAAAGGAAAGAAATAAAGACAAGAAAGTCACAGGCCTGCGCAGGCACGCAGTAGAGTCACAGCGTAAGCTGCAGGCGCGGCTCCATAAGAGCTCCGTTTACGGCACCACGCACTGCAGATTCTTCGCGGCGAAGTCTCTTCGTGTCGTTTTCAAGAAAACGATCTGAACTGTTCCATCCCGGCGTCAACGGTGAGCTGCGGCTTGTGCTGCTCTGCACAGTGGCCTGCTGAGCCCGATGTTGCCTGGTTGCTGCCGCGCGCGTAGCTCTACGACTCGCTTCTTCAGCAGAGGTCCGCACCTTGCGAGGAGTCGCCATAACGTGCACCGAAGAGTAAATACAGGTATCTAGACTACGTGGCGCACATGTCACATCCCTTGACACATGGCACGGTACGTTGCTGTTGATGATGATGGCTTATTGGCATCCCCTTCGAAACGGGGTGCTGGCAAATAGTCACCTAGCTTGCTTGAGTTTGCCAGGTCCAGGTACACGCAGCAAGCAACTAACTGCTTTAAGCAACGATGTTGCGGGATCAAATCCCGGCCACAGCGGCCGCTGTTCGATGGGTGGCGAGATGCAGAAAACACCCGTGTACTTAGATTTAGGTGCAGGTTAAAGAACCGCAGGTGGTCCAAATTAATCCGGAGTCCCCCACTACGGCGTGCCTCATAATCAGACGGTGGTTTTGGCACGCATCTGTTATACGTGCCAAACCCGACTGCAACTGTTACATGTGCAACTGTTACATGTCGGGACACCTGGTGGAATATAACGGAACTGCAATGCAAAATTTGTACGCATCAACGCTACGCGGCGCGCATGTCACATCGCGTGTCAAATGATATGATATGGTGCTAATGATGATGATGATGATCATTTAATGGCATTCCCTTTGAAACGGGACGGTGACGTTCGTGGTGACCTTCTAGCTGGCTGCATGGATCAATCAGGTATGTCATACATGTTTTTCATTACATCAATATTTATACATCTCCATAATATTTTCTTCCTCAAGACTTCTGCATCTGCCTTGTAGCACTACCTACGCTACATGGAGTGCCACCTGGTGTAATATACAACTGCAATGCAAAGGGCGTACGTATAGACGCCAGCGGCGCACATCTCCCATTGCGTGTCTCCTCACGCGCTTGAACGCGTTTATATGGCATGTTTCCGCTGCATGTTAGCAAGCGCTGGCGTGGCTTAGTGGTACAGTACCTGACTGCCGCGCAGACGGCCCGGGTTTGATCCCGGCGGGAACAGGGTATCTTTTTTTTTTTTAATCTCTCCCGGCGATAGCTGCTGCAGACACCGGACACAGGCGGCGGAGGCGGCCGCGGCGGCGGGCCCCACTGCCAACCGAAACAGCTATAGTAATGAGCCCATAACAGTTATGCTGTAATAATCAAACATGGAGAATTTCTAAGCTGCAATATATCTGAGGTGGTGCAGGAAATCTAGAAAGGAGAAATGGTGCCTGCGCTAACGTTCGCAAATGCCATTTTGTACTTAAAATCATACACCGTGTCCGGGTTGGAAGTTAACCAATGGTTGGTAGGCAGGCTGGTCCTAGGGTCCCGCGGTAATACCACAAATGAGGCAGTGCAGTGTAACATGCGTACGGTCTGTTTTGAAGTAAGAAAAGCGCCGTGGAAAATTAGTTTTGGAGATACGGGCGGGTAAAGTGCACCAGATAATTTTCAATAGAATCAGGATAACACTTGACTTCAGTCAACCAAGAGAACAGGCTGGTTCAGGAAGGGATATTGTACGAAGGATCACATCCATGTCATCAATGAGGTAATCGAGAAATTTGCGGAGTACAATCATCCTCTCAATATGGCTTTCATAGATTATGAAAAGGCATTTGATTCAGTACAGATACCAGCAGTCATAGAGGCACTGCGTAATCAAGGAGTACAGGAGGAATACGTGGAAATCTTGGCAAATATCTACAAAGATTCCACAGCTACCTTGGATCTCCACAAGAAAAGTGGTACGTTACCTATCAAGAAAGAGGTCAGGCAAGAAGACACAATCTCTCCAATGCTCGACAGGGGGAACAGCGCAAAAAAACAGGAAAGACGGGAGACACACACCTGCGCTGACTGACGACTGAATTCTTTATTCAGAAAGGAACACAAATATATATATATATATATATATATATATATATATATACCTAAAGTAGAGAAAGCTGCATCACTGCGTAAGGCCAAAAAGAGTGAGACATCGATTAGATTTCCCCCGAATTATTGCGGCTCTTAAGATATGTTAATTCTGCCTCAGACAAGGCCAAAGACCACGTATCAAGGCACTGGGAAGGCTTAGAAGTGAGGATCAATGGCAAACCAGGTACAAACTACTTAAAGGGTAAATACACAGCCTGAGTCCTCAAAAAGAAAGTGAAAAAAAAACAGTGACAGTAATTTGAACGCAAATAATTGAAGCAAGTGAGCCCATACAGATTCGCAAGATTAACAAGGAAGAATTAAGAAAAAAATATGCACAATAATACAAACGGCAGGGCCTTGCTATTTCAGGCCCGAGCTGATTGCTTAAAGACAAGGACATAGCGGAACAAATATTCGCAACAGGATGAGGCATGTGCGTGCAGCTGCAAATATCTGGAGACAACTCTGCACATCTTAATGGAATGCGAGCACTGCCAGACCCGTAGGAAATGTCCGCCTTCCAGAAGCGCTGGAATATACAGCAGAAGCTAGCATTCAATGGTCAGCAGTTAAGACAAGCTTTAATCGCTTACAGTATTTGTGGAAAAAAAGCTGGGAAAAAGTTACAGCGACGTTACACTTTGTGAATACGGGTGACGCGCAAGCGTATGGGTGCTATAGCACACACGAAGCTATTGGCCCTCGGTGCGCCTAGACGCCTACACTGTCCGCATCGCAGATCGTATTCAAGGCAGGCCTCGCGCGGCCGCGCCATGTATACGCCGCAGCCGCCGAAGTAGAACCTCCCCAATTCATCCCCAGTGGGAAGACGGCGCGCTTCCCCCTGCTTTCCCCCCTTTCGCCCGCGAGATTGAGCCGCCGTCGTCAGCTCACAGTCGCACGCTTTCACACGCACACACAGCGTACGGCGCGCGAGGATGATGTTATCACGTTACGAAATCGGTACGTCTGTATCGCAAACAAAATCTTTAGCAACTGCCAGAGGAGGTCAACCCAGCGCGCCTCCGCCTAGAGCACTGCACGGGCTCGGGCTTACCCGAAAGCCCGGGCCCGGACCGGCCCGTGGGCCGGGCCGGGCCGGGTAGAGGAGTTTTTTCACGGGCTCGGGCCGGGCTCGGGCACGGCGTGTGCTTTTTGACCCGGGCCCGGGCCGGGCTCGGGTTTTTTGACGCGGGCCCGGGCCGGGCTCGGGCTTTCTGCGAGTTATTCTCGGGCTTCTCCACTCTGAAAAAACATGTATTTTTCGGTCTCGGGCCGGGTTCGGGCCGGTTTCGAGTCGGGCTCGGGCCGGGCTCGGGCCGGGCTCGGGCTTAAGGTAAAGGGGTGGCGGGCCGGGCCGGGCGGGTAACGTAAATTATTTCAGGGCCCGGGCCGGGCCCGGGCCGGGCCCGGGTCTCGCCATAAAAGTTTTGATCGGGCTCGGGCGGGCCACCCAATGTGAAAACGGGCCCGGGCCGGGCCCGGGCCGCAACAATCGGCCCGTGCAGTGCTCTACCTCCGCCTACCTTCCTACTCCGCGAGGCTTCGCCTCGTTTTGTAGCGTTAGCTACACTGGCCTAGCCAAGCCCGTTTCGCGCGGCACATCAAGAGCCGTGCTGCGCATGCGCAAGGATCAGTGATGTCACACGGCTTGCGCACCGGAGCCACCGGAGCCGGCACCTCTCGCGCACTCCGCCGCCGCCGCGCGCGACTCACCGCCGCCGGTCTGCGCATTCCAGAGGAGTGACGTCGTAGCCGTGGTAGACGCATGGCGCCGGTGCGCACTCGCTGTGCAGTCGCCGTCTGACAGTGCGCTGGAGCCGCTGCGCTTCTGACTGGCGTTTGCCAGTGTGGTATAGCCATGGAGAAGGAGAGCGCAAATGCTGCTCAACAGCGCAGAAGAACGGAGAAGCTTGACTCATCGGATCCCGAAGTAGTTGCCTGGCAATTAGCGATTGAGCGTAGGAGGAATGAACAGAAGAAGGCTATATACATGTGCCACATAATACGTATACCGCGTGTGTGTCATTGGAGCAGCAGTAAGCATGACAATCAAGCTAATCCTTGACAATCTAGACAACCAGGAAAGCTAAGAATAATCAGCTGAACCTTTGCTAACGCTACGTATATCCTGGCATAGCCGAGCTAAGCCACTGCAACTTTTTTTTTCTTACCGCCTTCGCTCGACGTCACCCAGACTTTCCTCTAGGTGGCGTTGGTTTTCCGCGCGCTCAGCGGGCTCCTTCGTACTTTCCCCGGCGCGCGATTTTCTTCACCTCCAGGCGCCTCCCTCTTCCACTTTCTTCGCGGCTTCGAACAGACATTTGCCGATTGCTCTAGCTAGCCAGTTACGCTTGCGCGTAAAAATTGATAAGAGGATCCATTACAGGCGTAGGTAACTCTAGAAAGTAGCTATGGATGGTTTAAAGGATAGAGAAAAAAGAAGACAGACAAAATGCTAAACGGATAAGTATCGATAGATTACTTGATCAGCTCGAACGGGCTAGGTGACTATTTGTCGCCGCCCTGTTTTGAAGGAAATGCCAATAAATCATCACCATCAGCATGTGTCTACGTCCTGTTTATCATCACGCTGCAGAAAGGTAATGCGTGTTCACCACGCTCAAGCTGTCTCATCGTTTGCTAAGTCTCCGTGTCATTTTTTCATTCACACTCCCTGCACATCAAGATTTTTTTTATTGTGTAATTACCGTACCAATGCTTCCTGCAAATATCCAGACACTTGTGTTATGGCGTTCTGCTGCTGAAGAAGAGTTCGCCGATTCCACTTCTGGTAGCGCTGGCCGCATTACGATGGAGGTGGAATGTGCAAACACACCTGTGTGGTGTTTTGGACACATGTAAACCTTAAACAACGGCGTATCTCACTGTCATGAGTTTCATTTGAAACTTAACCCGAATAAATAAAAATTACAATTTCTTCACTGAAATCCTCAAATGTGATGAATACCTGGTGACATTTTTTACACTTAAGCTTTTACTATGTGTGTTCATTTCTCGAAAACCGGGTAGTGTTTTTTTTTTCGTTTTTTTTGCAAATCCCGACCTTTCCGTGTGTAGTCCTATGAAGGCATAAGTAATTCTTACTCTGATAATAGTGGTAGTTTTGCCCGAAAGGCGAAGCATCAATTGCGCTAGCAAATTAGTGGAGAGGTATCCGGAGCAGGGATAGTAGTTTTATCAGCTGCATAAACTTTGACACATTCGCTTACTAACTGAATTAACAAGCATGGTGTCAGCGCGCAGAAGCAAACATGAATAGATCCCTCTCAATGACCGCAGACAACCCCTGTCAAAACGCTGGCGTGAGCATGCGCGGCTGCAGCAGCGAGCGAAGGTTCGTGCGGTCTATCGTTTCAACGGAAACTGAACGGCCAAAGCACAGCGCATACAAAGGTAAGAAGCGTGAATTGCTGGATTGGTTTTCGCTCTCCGTGAAAGCGCGCGTCCCTCAAGCGATTTCACTCACACATACAGCATACGGCGCGCGGCGACGATTTTATCGCCCTTGGACTTTATACGGAACCTCACGGCGACGGCGATGACGACGACAATGGTAGAAATCCGCTTGAAGTGTACATATAATTGCTATCACAATAATAATAAATTATGTGGAAAACAGAGAGACGGTCACAGTTTTATTGGGAGTTAGCACACACTGTACAGCCATGGTTGTTCAGTGGCCGTGGCTTTTCGTTGCTTGCACAAGCTCCATGGAGTGGTTGCCTGCTTCCGCAGCCAAGTTCCCATCGCGACGGAATGCATAAACGCAACTGTATGGTGATTTGGGGGCAGTTAAGGAACCCGGGGCGTCAATATTAATCCTGATCCCTCAACTACACCGTTTTTCTAACCCCACGTGTTGCTTTGGGTAGCCGACACCCATCAATTATTCAATCAATCGAACAAAGAACAATCAATCAATTATTTACTCCTGGTCAAATAGGCGATGAGAGCGCCTATCTTTAAGTTATTCAGCGTGTCATGATTACGCACAAAGCCGAACTGTGAGCGTTTAAGCACCCGCGAGAAGTATATACGAAAGCAATCGTCTCTTTGCTAACGAGTGGCGTGTTTTACGACGTAAGCTTTTTCTTTCGGAGGTGTTCGATGAAATAATGTATAGGAGCCACATCTCCTTAGGTCCACCTGTTGGAATTCGATGTTGCGAAGTTTTAGCAATAGAAGAGAGGATCAGGAAGGTGCCAATTGCAAGAAACGCACTAAATAAAAGCAGCCAGGACAAAAGTAAGAGCAGAAAGTAGAGAAAGAAAAATAAAAGATGAGGCGAAGCAGTGCGACTCCAGGCAGTAAAGTCACCTAGCCGTAGAACGGGGTCGAAAGAAAAACGCATTGTATTGTAATTTTAGGGGGAACACTTCAGCAGGTGGCGTTCGCACGCAAATGTATTTTGCAAACGTGCTCTTAACATTAATTCCTCGTTCGCGCCACGATGAGGCGCTGTACGACTGGACGGCAAGCGTTCATGGTGTGACCTGCATTGCAAGGACGACATAGAGCAGCAGTAAACAAAAACTCAGTCGTTCCTCGCTGAACGAACTTAATTAGTTCTGTGGGCCGGTTTGTTTTGCCAGGCGTTCGTACTGCTGGACATGTTTTTCCAATATTGGCTATGGGAAGTCGATTAATTCGTTTCCGAAACTTGGATAATCATTTCAAATAGGCGCATACAAAATATCACGATACATAAACAAAATTTGGCAAGATGGGATGACGTTCGACATTTAGAGAGAAGTCGTGGAAGATAGAGATCTATTTACACTAATGTTTACGCCCATCTGCGTCCTTCAGAAACGCTTCGACATTGTTTAAGTCAGTCATGAAAATGGAGACCCAGGAAGCACAATGACAGTGAGGCGAGGCGAGAGCGAGGCTAGGAGACAGAAACAGGCTGCCCTGGAACATAAGGACCCAGGAAATGCGCAGGCCCAGTTTTGTGCAGATAGACCTGGTTTTTTTTGCGAAGCATTTGGGAACTTAGGGCGTTCTGAGTGCATCTATCTATGTATCTGCCTATCCAGCCTCCTACGTCCTGATGCCGTCGTGGTCGTTTATTCAACGGGATTTATACCAGAATAAACATGGGGCGCCATGAAATGAACGCATACATAGCATGAATAACATGTCATGACATCAATTAGATGACATATTTGTCATGGCATGTATGTCATGACATAAATGGTACGAATGACTTGATGCCGTCGTGGTCGTTTCTTTAACTCAATGTATATCAGGATATGAATGAAATTCATGCATAGCCTCACGTGGATGACATAAATGTCATGACATGAATGGCATACGTGTAATCAGACGAACAACTAGACATACAAGCACATGTCATGACATCAATGACATCACAGGCTTGTCATGGCATCATCAGCCTATTTTTTATGTCCACTGCAGTACGAAGGCCTCTCCCTGCTATGTCCAATTACCCCTGTCCTGCGTTAACTGATTACAATTCCCACCTGCAAATTTCCTCATTTCAGCACCCCACCTAATTTTCGGCCATCTTCGACTGCGCTTCCCTTCTCTTGCCACCCATTCTGTAACTCTAATAATCCACTGGTTATCCACCCTGCACACTACATGGCCTGCCCAGCTCCAATTGTTATCCTAATGTCAATTACAATATCGGATATCCCCATTTGTTCACTGATCCACACCGCACTCTTACTGCATCGTACCGTTAGGCCTAACATTTTTTGTTCCACCGCTCTTTGCGCGGTCCTTAACTTGTTCGGGAGCTTCTTTGTTAACCTCAAAATGTCTGCCCCATATGTTAGCATCGGTAGAATGCAATGATTGTACACTTTTCTTTTCAACGACAGTGGTAAGCTCCCAGTCAGGATTTGACAATGACTGCCGTATGCACTCCAACCCATTTTTATTCTTCTGTACATTTCCTTCTCATGATCAGGGTCCTCTGCGAGTAATTGACCTAGATAAAGGTGGTCTATATCAAATGTCATGGCATCTATTATGACAAATAGAATGAATGATATGATGCTGTGGTCATTTCTTTAGCTCGATATATATCTTGATAAATATCACTGATGAATTTATATAGACGTTAAAGATATAGACATTAAAGAATTGAATAATTATAGACCCATTAGCTTGCTTTCAGTATTGTGTAAAATATTCACCAAGATAATTTCCAATAGAATCAGGGCAACACTTGACTTCAGTGAACCAAGAGGTCAGGCTGGCTTCCGGAAGGGATATTCTACCATGGATCATATCCATGTAATCAATCAGGTAATTGCGATATCTGCAGAGTACAATCAACTTCTCTATATGGCTTTCATATGTTATGAAAAGGCATTTGATTCAGTAGAGATACCAGCAGTCATAGGGGCATTGCGTAATCAAGGAGTACAAGAGGCATACGTGAATATCTTGGCAAACGTCTATAAGGATTCCACAGCTATCTTGGTTCTCCACAACAAAAGTAGAAAGATACCTATCAAGAAAGGGGTCAGACAAGGAGACACAATCTCTCCAATGCTATTCACTGCATGCTTAGAAGAAGTATTCAAGCTCTTAGACTGGGAGGCTTAGGAGTGAGGATCAACGGCGAATATCTCAGCAATCTTTGGTTTGCAGATGGCATTGTTCAATTCAGTAACAATGGGGACAAATTACAACAAATGATTGAGGACCATAACCGAGAAAGTGTAAAAGTGGGGATGAAGATTAATATGCAGACAACAACGGTAATGTTCAATAGCCTGGCAAGGGAACAAGAATTCAGTATCGTCAGTCAGCCTCTAGAGTCTGTAAGGGAGTACACTTATCTAGGTCAATTACTCACAGGGGACCCTAATCATGAGAAGGAAATTTACAGAAGAATAAAATGGGTTGGAGTGCATACGGTAGGCATTGCCAAATCCTGACTGAGAGCTTACTACTGTCGTTGCATGACATGCCATTTCATTAATGTCGTGGATACCCTTATACATTAACTTTTTAGAAAATGGAACCGACAAGAATTACAATCATGTCATGATATGAATGACATACATGTCTTACTTGCGATGACTATAATGAACTTAATGACATGATATCCATTTTTTTGCCTGGATAATATTCAGGATATGCGCGCCATGACATGAACTTATGCAAACCTAGTGGACCAAGGTGCTTACTAACTTGGGCCGGTGGCTATGTATATATATGCTCGTGTTCATGATGCCGTGATGGTCGTTGCACCGTCATTCCAATTCGCAATGTGACACTCGTCTCCGATCCTCGCATCCCATCTGCGCCCGAGCCAGGCGGCACGCATAACGAAACCCCGGCATCTTGGCCGCAGACCACCCTGTGGTGGTTGCATCCGTTCAATCAGCGATTTGTAAAGCTAGTTTCCCACGAGCGTCGCTTTCCGAGCGCCGGAGAGCAACGCGCCGCTTCCTCGCTCCTCCCAAAGCTGGTAGCGGACTTTCTCGGCCCTCCTCACCGTTACCAGGCCGCTTAATCAAACACCGAGGCGTGCTCTTTCCTGTTGCAGACAGTGTCCGAGTACGACAACGCTGCATCGAATTCCACTATGGCAGCATCATCTGGGCTCGGCCAAGGCGAGAATCTGCCCCACGCCACTCATCGGAAGGGCTATAAAAGGACACGGGCTTCAGGTTGTGCTACAGTATCGCCGTCATGTCACCCGTTTGTGTCCTCTAAGTGATATCCCGTTATCCCGTGCTGCCGTCAGTGAGGATTTTCTTTTCTGATTTTCTAACCCTTCTCGCACCTTCATGCTGCTCGTTCACATCAATTCGATCATTCGTAGAAATCACGCAATCGTCGTTACCACCGTCGTCCTCTTGCTGCTGTCGTCATACACACGCACTCGCGTTTATTCGACGTCACTGTACTCGCGTCACACACAAAAATACTGGATTTACGCAAGCACATTGGTGAGCCTGGTAATGCTTTGCGGAACCCCAAACAATGCTCCATAACCAGCTGCCTGCGAAGTGCTTTGCATAACGTCGATGCCCACACTGCGTGGAATGAGTATACATTTTTCTTTTTTCTCGGGAACTCGGCTTGCTTTGCGAACTAAAAATTGCGAGCAATCCGAGTTCACTCAGCAAACTGTTCGCTAAGAAAGGAGTTTGTTCTGTGATGCACCACTGTGTACGACTTGTAGCATTTTCTCACAGCAGACTGTTTCCCACTGAGAGCATGAAATTAAATGATGAAAATCCACCTACAACGTAAACTAACGGCATACGAAGCCATTATTATGTATTGAATTGCAACGTACGTTTTTTATCTCCACTAAGCAAGAATACTTAGTTTTAGTTCATTATATGTACTCTTATTAGGCCAGCTACCCTTTGTGAGCCACCGCCAGAGTAGTATACATAGATCGAATTCTACCTGCGCACAAGAGTACACAACGGACGATATCACATGCGTATGAAATAAAGCATCCGAGCAAAACATGCAAAAAGGTATCTGTCTCCCAGTTGTTTTAACAAAATTAGCGTGACAAACAGCCACAACAAAAGCAGAACATATTACTTGCTCTCCTCGTCACTGGCATCTGGTGTGGGAATTATATCTGTTTTAGTGCCTGATGCTCTGGGCAGCATAAAATAGATCAGTCAGAACGTAAGTTTGATGACCCCAAGCAATCCTTCTGTGATTAGGTGTTTGGGTTCTTCTCTCCATGTAGAGGATAATTGTTGGCACGCTTAAAAGCAGTGTTCTTTTGGAGGGGGGAGGAGAGGGGCGCATCAACTTATCAGAACAGCAAAACTTTCCATGGCACAGCAACTACGGCCTCTTGTGGCTGAGGGTACATTAACGTGCTCTCGAGTCACGATTTGAGACAATGGCAGCCACGCTTCGGTGCAAGTGGAAAGTTTAAACGCTCTCGCGCTTATATGTAAACGCATGTTAGAACAGGCCAAGGAGTCCAACCTTATATCAAGGCCATCAGGAATGCATTTCCTATTGGTCGGATATATCTCTGGGAGGTTGAACCTAGTTGCCATTTGCTGACTGTTGTTCTACAGTGAATACTGAAAAAAACCTAAAATGATGTGTGTTATTTCTCTTACTGTTCTGCTATTGTTTCTGCCTCAATGCATTCACATGACCGCAAAAAGCTTATCGTCGACAAGGAATATTTACTAACGCAGTGGTGATTTCATGTCCTATATTACAGTCGCAATGAATACACGCTGCACGTACAAGTGAGATCCCTCCATCTTCTTTGAGCCGAGTAACAACACGGATTTACACATGTAACCTCTAGAACACATGAAAACAAAATTACAGTAGTGACATATAATAAAAAAGAAACATTCATTAGCACCCAGGTAGAAAGAAATTGAGAATGCACATAGCAAACAACCAGCAAGAAATGTCGACAATGTAAATGTAGGGGCTACAAACAGCGTACTTTGGTCTGTATTCTGCTTAACAAATCAAGTTTGCAACTCCCAGTGCAAAATCCTGCAAATCCGGCACCAAAGGCGTCCAGTGTTCTACGTGGCAACAGAGGTATCAGCCATTTGTACGAGGGCGAATAGGAAATTCCTTGCCCCTATTTTTTTAGCCAGATTACGGCTGTAAATGCGAAGTCAACATGTCAATTCCCAGCGGTGGACCTTTCTTGGGCAGGCCCGGCCCTATCTGCCGGTAGCTCCGCCGCACGGCGCTGCTATCAGTTGTTGAAGATGGTCACACGTCCACTGCGTATGAGCAACTAAGTGGGATTCCTTTTCTATGGAGCAAGGAACGAACATCCATCGAAATCCACGGGGAAATGCACCCCACGTATGGGGAAAGGTGTCTCGCTTTGAGAAGTGGGAGGGGGTGGTGTTGCGAGTTCGCAAAAGGCCGTGAAGCCAAGACAGCAGTCCGATGGTGGTTCCACAGTCAGCCAGACGAATTCAACCACAGGGGCGTCTGAAGTTTAGTACTGCGATGGAATAAATGCCTGAATCGGTGTGGGGAATATGGGGTAAAATAGTGTAAGGCACGTAGAATAGTACTTATATTTGTAATTACCTGTATTGACCTTACTTTGGCTAATAAAAAATAGGGGCAAAGACTTTCTGATTCGCCCTCGTATGTAACACTAGATGCGTAATAGGCTTGGTTGGTTTGAAATTCATACGGCAAACAAACAGTGATCCCCACTGAATAATTTCCAGCTTGAACTGTTATCAGTGCAGCTACGAACAAAAGAAAAACCCTTGGCTACTGTGTTTTAGTATAAAGTATTCCCAGAACTGTTGGGTGGAATATCTTAAATATTTTAGTACCCTACCTATCTTTTTAAAAAAGATAAGTAGGCTACTAAAAAGTATTTTGCTTTTGCCACCTTTATCTCGTCTCTTATATTACAAATAGCAGTTGAACGAGCCTCTGCAAATGTATCGTTAGGCTTCGATTCCCGCGCTTTTCGTGGACGTTTTACTTTACGCTTAGCCTGAATGATGTCACGATTAATCCAAGGATTACCTTCTTCCTTTGTTTTCTTTGTTTGTTTCTTTGTTTTCGTAGGCACATAGTTGTTTATACAAAAGAATACAATTTTCTTCGAACCTATGCCATAGTAATTCTTTATCGTAGGATGCGAAATTACAAAGTTCTAGAAAGGCAGGAAACTGAAGGACAAGGTGATGAAGCATGTTTGTGTCGTCGGCATTGGTGAAATAATGTTAACTAGTTTGGGATCGTGGATGTGACATGGAGTATCAAATGGGTACGCCGCAAAAGGTAAGCTTGTGATCCGATATGTCACCCATTATTTCTCGTTTGGCACTTCAGACTAAATTATGTCCGACCGCACAAAATTGTGCCACATTTTGCTGCAGTGCCACTGCAGCGCTGCTTTCACGCACTCGCATTCGTGTTTGCAGTGCGGATTTGAGTAATACTTACACAGAAGGAAACAAGCAGACTGGACTTGTTTCCTTCCTTCCGTTTCCTTTTGGGTAAGTGTTTTTCATCTCCGCGCTGCCAACATTAAGAGATCCAGCAACCACCTACAGGGGGCACACCGCCAGCCATTTCTCTCTCTCTCTCTCTCAAACAAACAAACAAGCAGACACATATGTGTCTGTTTGTTTGTTTGTTTGTTTGTTTGTTCATTTTGTGACTTATTTTACACTCAAGGTTCATCTGTACAGTACACAGGGTACTGTACAGATGAACAAGATAACAGAGGCAACAAGAAGAGAGGCAAGATAACAAAGAACAATAATTAGGCACATTAGAAAGGAAGAGTACGATATGGGAATACAACAACGACTATCACGGTAGATACAGGCAGATACACACAAAATGCTGAAAAATACACAAGCTTTATTATACAGTTGTACACGAAAAAAAATACATTTCATCATGTTAAGACCAACTCAATAATAAAGAGTTAATAGTGTATTTTTAAACCACCGAAATTGCCAATTTACTAAGAAATATTGCCTATAATATTTTTCATTAGCTTGCATCGTATGTTTAGGATTATTATTTTTTCATGTTGCCTCAGCGTATACCATGTTCCAGAAGAGTGTTTTCGTGCTATGTTCTTGTCCTTTATTGATGATATTTTAGCTGTGTTGCTGTGGCTGCCAAAAGAGAAAAGTAAGCGGGACAAAGGATTTCATCAAGCCGTCAAGTAGCGGTTTTTCTCCTGAAGATCTTTCTCACTATTTCGTAGTTGTGAAGAACAAATAAAATCAATGAATGAAAAAAGACCCAGAGTGCGACGCTATGGACAGATATTAAATAGTTGCGGTATTTGATAGTCCAACGACTTAATCCCGTAAGGCGTGCATTCTTTGGGCGCGGCTGATTATAATAGTTTATGCGCACCCCACCACTCGCCCTTAGGTTAAATATGGCACTCTCATTTAGTTTCAAATACGATTAGGCGGTCCGAAAAGAAGTCGGCATGTTTCAAGAAGCGCAAACTGAAATTTGTGACGGCGGGAACTTCCCATATAGTGCATGGCGCGCGTCGGTCGCTACAGCGCGTAGCGGCTAGACAAGAAACACAATCCTCGTTGCCCAAGCAGGGGATACGTAATAAAGAAAAGCATAACTTTGGTTGGCGATATATGCAGAAAGTAATTTGGCCTTAGATGTTGTTTCGTTAAATTTCCCAGCATGCAGCCCAGAGTGCCCGCTTTTAAAAGTGTGCGAGAATGTGTTGAAGAGGGGGGGAGCAGATGCATGTTTTGCCCCTCCAATTCTGACAGTCGGGGGCAAGTGCACTCCCGGCCCTCCCAGTAAGTACGCCTATGATCATACGGGTTTTCATCGATGCCGTCGTGGTTGAGCCATGTCAGGCGATGACGTAGTTTCTGTGAAAAGGAAGTCTGCGGGAGATTTCGAGAAGATCCGCTTCTGCGGTAACAACCACAACATTTCTTGGATTTTGTACCACCTCCGGCGTTAACGAATAGTATTATCGGGAATGGAGTGGAAGATCATTGAAGTTGCCAGATTTTAACGCCATAGCGTTTAGGGCCCCGTGTCGCAGAAAATGCGGCGTCCGCGTCGGCGTCGACATTGGCACCCATGCCCGAGAAAGTCATCCCCACCCACGCATGCCCTCCAAATATATTTTACCACTAAAGTTGCTCACACTTTGTCTTGCATTCTTTACAAAGTTATTCCTCGGAATTTTGAGAGTGACAGCCCACAAACAGTTGTCATGAAATAAAACACCGACAGCGCATGCCTTTTATGCTAAATCTTCTCAGGCTGAAATAATAAAGATGCAAGCAATAAAAGAAGGCCGGCCCACGAAAGAGGCCGCGTTTCTACCAGTAAACGTGCCTTCGTGCATAGCGTTCACCGCTAGCGTTTCCCGGTAAACATTAGACAGTTTTAGCAGAGCGCCGCTCACGCTCCGCTCCGCTCAGATTTGACGCTCTGAGATAGTGCAGGGAACTGCGTAGATTTCGCATTTGATAAGCGCGTCTTGCCGAGAGGCCAGCGACGCGCTATCAACTCGGCTGCAAAACGACGAAGGAGCCAAGCAGACACGCTGTGACGCTCCGCTCAGTCGGCGTTGTAGCGAAGCGAGGGATGCGTTCTTCGTTCCGCTGCCGCTATGAGCGTTGTGCGCAAGCGCAATAGCGTTCCCGCTAAGCGGTTGTGTGGCATTTGCTAGCATATGCCGGTCTGAGCGGAGCGGACAGCAAGCGCTCAGCTAAAACATTCTATTATGGTTACATAAGCTGCAGTTGCCGGGAAGATTGAGAAACAGTCAAGGATCTTTGAATGCTATCGCATTCCACTCTTGAAGACGAAGCTTAAGCCTCCTCCAGATTTTATTTTTACATTGTAAACAATACAGTATACTAGGCTGTATATTACGGCGGTATAACTTTTAGGACTGGCATCATATTAAATTTTGTAATGACCATGATAGGACAAGCTGGCATAGGCTGCATGTACGACATCACCTCTCCACCTCTGCTTTTTAATGCATATGCACGCTGCCTCGTTTTCATAAGATAATGTTGCAGAATGTAACCCAATCGTGTTTACAAGAAAGTGTCGAATTATCCTGGGCCTCACGTGACTTCTGCCTCTGAAGAAATTCCACACACTTTACAGAGTCTATGTTGAGCAACTAACACCTTCAATCAATCACAAGACATCCACTTCGTACTTCCGATTTCGGTCCCCATATCACAAAGATGCCAATCAACAGCTTTGGGCAAAAGTCACGCTTGTGAGCTCCAAAAGTACAAAATATGACAGAAAAATGGATCTCCTACAG